>NW_028324310.1:765000-937500 GCF_058129835.1 Hydra viridissima
TGAACTTTCTTCAATAAGCATCAGAGTCTCGTTACGGAAAGTGTCGTGTGGTCACTGAATCGGTCATTTTTTACGATAACCGTCCTCCGATACCGATACAGAATTGGGATTGGTCTTAGATGGATGGATTTTTCCGATACCAACTTCGAAGTATCATTGATGACAGTATCGTGCATACGAGATTTCCGAGACTCTGATGCTTATTCTCCAACTTACAAATCACAATCCTAAAACTTAAAGATTTTAGTGATACTTCACAACTTTCTTTCATTTTCTTCATTTCTTTAACTTTTTGTTTAACTATGTTTAAGAGCTCCTCTTGTTTTTTTATTGAATTATGTTTTCCTGGCCAAACTTACTTTCTTATTGCTTGCAGTAAATCATCTTAAGAGCTTAATTCTGTATTCATTACTTGTTGCCTTATTCAATGATAAATTTTTTTGTTGTTAACTGATGAAAAGTTTAATTTTTTTAAATATTGTTCAACTGAAACTATTACATAACGCATTACGCTGCATTAAGAACGTGTTACGCTGCATTAGGAACGTGTTACGCTGCCCTAGGAGCGTGTAAAACTGAAAAAGATGGAAAGGTGGAGGGAGTAAAATGATTGTAGTGCTGAGTATGATGAAAAACCCATTTTTCTTTCTTTAGGATCTTTAAAAAGTAAATGATATTTTTCCTTAAATCTCTGCCTCATTTTGCCAAAGAAAGCAGCATACTTGATTTTAAAGAATCAAAAAATCGTTAAACTTTTTATCAATTTTTTTAATTTTTTTTATTTTTTTATCAATTTTTTTTATCAGTTGTTTTTATCAATTGCAAAAAAACATGAAGTGAACCGATGCATCATGCAATACAAATGAAAAGAATTTTTTTTTAAAAAAAAAAAAATGCTTTATAGATCATAGGATATTTAATAAATTTATACATTAAAAAGATTTAAACTCTACGCTATAATTTTTATAAAATGCGAAAATGAAAGTAAAAAGATGTTTTAGAAAATTGGTTTGAGATGCGTCCATTATCAAGCATCATTTAAAGTATTTTATCTTTTCTTTTCGATGGTCAAATATCATAACCCATTTCGAAGATAATTTAAACTTTTTGAAGACAAAATGTTACCATTTTATTACATCTTTATTATCAATCAATATTCATGTTGATCGATTAAGTAAACTCGTAGGAATCTTCGAAATAACTACTTTTTTTGACTTATAAATCTGAAATAAAGTACAAAAAAGCATTGGTTGTTAAACGAAGAGGATACTTTTTTTGAAATGCATTTAAATAATTTGGATTCACTGTCTTGTTCTTATCTACATCCTCATCTACATTTCATTAAGTTCTTAGTTTTACCGAAAACATCAAGCAGTAAATATCAAGCAGTAAATAAGATGTCACCAATTAAAATCACACCAGATATTTTGTTCTGTAAAAGCCTACAAAGGGAGAAGTGCAGAATAATTAGTGAACACTCTGAAGGGCAATATTTTAGCTGCATTTTTTTCTCTTTTTTTTCTAGACATCGTTGCAATTTCAATAATATCGAATCTATAACAAAACGAGATCTGTCGATAAAATTAAATACACACCGCTTCTATAACAAAGCAATTCTTTAACATATAAAAAATGTTACTTCAGTAGGCAGTATAGTCTGTAGATTTTTACGTGATATTTTAAAATATTTACTTGAAATGGTTCATAAAAAACATTTATTACGTCCTTTAAAAGAATATCAGTATATTAGAAAACTACTTTGTTATCGTTTGTTGCCGCTCATATGTTGTTGCTGATATGCTATTGGTGAACAGCCTAAAAGTAAACATTTTGCTGAAGGTGTATTTAGTAAAAATTGTCATCAGAGTTCATCTTCAACTGGTACGCGACTAAGTGATGTTTCCAAGATTTATCGTTTCATTTTTTTGTATGTTGATTAGAACTGTTGTTTCAATAAAAGTTGATTTTCACCTTTTTTATTATTGTTTTAGTGAGTTATAATAATAATAATAACAATAATAATAGTAATAATAATAATAATCGTAATAATAACAATAATAATAATAATAACAATAATAATAGTAATAATAATAATAATAGTAATAATAACAATAATAATAATAATAACAATAATAACAATAATAACAATAATAAAAATAAAAATAACAATAATAATAATAATAATAATAATAATAATAATAATAATAATAATAATAATAATAATAATAATAATAATAATAATAATAATAATAATAATAATAATAATAACAATAATAATAATAACAATAATAATAATAATAATAATAATAATAATAATAATAATAATAATAATAATAATAATAATAATAATAATAATAATAATAATAATAATTAAACAAACTTCAGCTGCCTTTGATTAGAGTTTAAGTTTTATACTGCGACTTTCAATGCAATTCCTGTTGAATCTTTTTGTGAGGATTTTAACTGAATGCTGATGGTAATGATTCTATGATACTTATTCTTAATATCGTTCACACAAACACAATTGAGAACCTTTGAGTACATAATATCAACATGTAGCGTTACACTTTTTGTATTTTAACTTAAAAAAAAACAATACAGTTGATTTTTATAATTTTTTTCTTGTTATAAACAGACTAAAAACAAGTTTTTGATTTTCATATCGATGGATAAATTTTGGATGTTTGTGATTTTCATATCGATGGATAAATTTTGGATGTTTGTGATTTTCATATCGATGGATAAATTTTGGATGTTTGTGATTTTCATATCGATGGATAAATTTTGGATGTTTGTGATTTTCATATCGATGGATAAATTTTGGATGTTTGTGATTTTTATATCGATGGATAAATTTTGGATGTTTGTGATTTTTATATCGATGGATAAATTTTGCTATTCTTTGATTTCCAGATTCTAATTAATAGTTAAAACAAGTTTTTCTGCAAATTGAAGAGATGTCCACGTCACAAAAACCAGAGATTACAGTTGATCCGCATGAAAATGTCGAGAGCATAAACGCGTCCGCACTTTCGAAAACTCTGTTGAAAGATTTTACATATAAAGGTTGAATACTTCTGACTCTTTTTATTATTACTATTACTATCATTTTTTTTATTATTACTATTATTATTACTGTTATTATTAGAAAAGTATCTTTATTTGGCTCGATGAAATACATTGCATTCATTATAAATATTCATTACAAATATTGGAAAAAAGTTCTTTGCATAAAATATTTTTTGTTTTTCAATTCAGATCTTTTCCCATATGCTAAAGATGAAAAGATCACCGACGAGGTGGTGATGAGAGTTGCGTCAAAGTTGTGTGACTTTATAAAAAGTTCGAACGATCGCCGCAGTGCAGTTATCAACTTCGTAGAGCCTGGTCAGCTTGAGAAAGAGATTGACTTCAATTTAAAAAGCGAAGGTGAAACTCTTCAGGAAATATTGTGCATAACAGATAAAGTATTAAAGTATGCTGTAAAGACAGGTATTTTTCTTTAACACGTCTTGTGTTTTTATTATTTTTCCTATCGTCAGTTTAGAGATAAAAGTTACTAAAAACAGTTTTGATGAACATTGAGTTAAGCGTCACCAAGTGATTATTTTTTGACGTTCTGTAAAATATGAAAAACTCATAGGTACCAATAACATTGTCTAAACGCATTCGAAAAGTAAACTTCATTTTGTTCTGTATAAATTCCCTTCTAAGTTACTGAGATGTAAACTTTGTTTTCTTCAAAATGTAAAATTGGTACTTAGTTTTACTTTTAAACAAAAAATGTGTATTTTGCTGGTTAAAATTATGAAGAAATAAACCAATCAGTTTCCGTGAAAAAACATACGGATATGAAGGAATAAACCAATCAGTTTTCTTGAAAAAACATACGGATATGAAGTACGTCAGAATTGATAGACTTGAAGGTGTGAAATGAGCATTTTTATTGAATTGTATTCTAATTTTAGGACACCCTCGGTTTTTCAATCAACTTTTTTCTGGTTTGGACATCACTTGTTTGATGGGACAATGGATCAGTGCTACAACCAATACTTTGATGTATTTTTTTTCTTAATTTATCTAAAAAAAAAATTTAATATACAAATTCCATTTGTATATCTTTTTATTTATTTTTTCTAAAGTTTTCAACATTTTTAGGTTTACCTATGAGGTTGGACCTGTTTATATTGTGATGGAGAAATATGTTCTCGACAAAATGAAATCAATAATTGGTTATACCAGTGGTGATGCACAAGTATTTCCAGGGGGTTCAATCTCAAACATGCAAGCGATGAGTATTGCAAGATATAAGTATATTTTTATGTTTTTTTAAAAAAAATTATTAAAATGATCAAAAAATCGAAAAGTTTACAAAAAGAATTTAAAATTAAAAAAAAACACAATAATAAATAATTAATAAACGGAAATTAGAAAAGCAAAATTTAAAAAATTAGAATTTATTAAAAACTAGAAAAAATTAGAGAAACGCAACATTTAATTGAAATGTGTTTATAAATTAACAGTAAAAAATCTCCTCAAACAATTTAGCTGTTTAACCAGAAAAATGGCTGAAATTTATAATTTCGGGTGATGGCTGTTTATTTTTTTTAATAGCCGCTACCCAAATCTTAAAGAAGAAGGTCTCTACGGAGGGAAACGTCTTGTAGCTTTTGTATCTGAAGAAGCCCATTATTCAACAAACAAAGCGGCTGCAACTTTAGGGATAGGAACCCAAAATCTCAAGAAAATAAAAACAGACGAAAAGTAAGGAAATAATTAATTATAAGCCTTTTTTTTAGGAAAAGTTGCAAAAGATAATTAAAATAATCATCCATCAGTAATCATTTTAAACTTTTCTATTTAACCAACATTTGCTTCTTTTTCGCTTCTTTTAGACTGACATTTAGTTTAAAATATCTAATAACAAAAAAGCAACAAGTTATTTTTTTTTTAGCGGGAAAATGTCCGTAAAAAACTTAGTGGAGCAAATTGAAGCAAGTCTGTCACGAGGAGAAGAACCATTTTATGTTTGCGCAACAGCAGGAACTACCGTTGGAGGTGCCTTCGATCCAATTAATGATATTGCAGAGGTATGTGAAAAGTATGGGTTATGGCTGCATGTTGACGGTGCTTGGGGAGCTTCATCGTTACTATCTCGTAAATACAAGTATTTAATGGCAGGTGTTGAGAGGTAAATCGTTTTAATCTCTTGAGCTTTCAGTGAGGAAAACTTTGTTTAATTAGAAAAACTTTATTAATATTATTATTATCATTATTATTATTATTATTATTATTATTATTATTATTATTATTATTATTATTATTATTATTATTATTATTATTATTATTATTATTATTATCATTATTATTATTATCATTATTATCATTATTATTATTATTATTATTATTATTATTATTATTATTATTATTATTATTATTATTATTATTATTATCATTATTATCATTATTATTATTATTATTATTATTATTATTATTATCATTATTATTATTATTATTATTATTATTATTATTATTATTATTATTATTATTATTATTATTATTATTATTATTATTATTATTATCATTATTATTATTATTATTATTATTATTATTATTATTATTATTATTATTATTATTATTATTATTATTATTATTATTATTATTATTATTATTATTATTAATATTATTATTATTATCATTATTATTATCATTATTATCATTATTATTATTATTATTATTATTATTATTATTATTATTATTATTATTATTATTATTATTATTATCATTATTATTATTATTATTATTATTATTATTATTATTATTATTATTATTATTATTATTATTATTATTATTATCATTATTATTATTATTATTATTATTATTATTATTATTATTATTATTATTATTATTATTATTATCATTATTATTATTATTATTATTATTATTATTATTATTATTATTATTATCATTATTATTATTATTATTATCATTATTATCATTATTATTATTATTATTATTATTATTATTATTATTATTATTATTATTATTATTATTATTATTATTATTATTATTATTATTATTATCATTATTATCATTATTATTATTATTATTATTATTATTATTATTATCATTATTATTATTATTATTATTATTATTATTATTATTATTATTATTATTATTATTATTATTATTATTATTATTATTATTATTATTATTATTATTATTATTATTATTATTTGCTTACTTATCGTTAGAGCTAATTCGCTGACATGGAACCCTCACAAGCTAATGGGTTGCTTATTTCAATGCTCCATCCTTTTTACAAAAGGTAAAGATATACTGGCAAGTTGCAATAGAGAAAGTGTTGACGGAGCATCGTATTTGTTTCAGAAAGATAAGCTGCTATACAACGCTAAAGAGTGGGATCAAGGCGATAAAACAATACAATGTGGACGAAACGTTGATGTTCTTAAATTATGGCTGATGTGGAAAGCTAAAGGTGACAAAGGATTAGAAGAACAGATTGATCGAGCCTACGACAATTCCCGATATCTTGCAGCGTTGATAAAAAAGCGCGAAAACTTTGAGCTAATACGGGAGCCTCAGTGCACGAACGTCTGTTTTTATTACTTGCCACCTAGCATTAAAAAAATGGAAGACGGATCCGAGAAAAATGCACGCTTACACTCAATTGCTCCTATTATTAAATCAGGAATGACATTAGCAGGAACAATGCTGTGTGGTTACCAGCCTCTAAAACATTATGTGAACTTTTGGCGAATGACTGTTGTTAATCCTGCAGTGACTTTTGAAGACATGGAGTTTGTTGTCAATGAAATAGAACGTTTAGGAAAAGATTTGTAAACACCTTTACAAATGTTGAAATATACATAAACTTTTATTTATATATAAATTAAATAGCATCAGAGTTTGGCTTAGAGTAATACCACGTTCACACGAGCGACGTAGATGATGTTAAGCAGTATCTTTCTGATGGTATAATTTTTTAAATCACAACGTATCGCTTTCTTGAAGTATGCTAAAAAATTTTAACTTTGTAGTATGTGTTCATTTATAAATAACATCGAAATAAACCTAATAATATGTATATTAATTAACATAATAATATTACTTTAGATTAATCTTTTTTAAAAAAGTGTTAAAAAAGCTGTCATTATTAAAAAAGTTAAAAAAATTAAAAAAGTAGTCATTATTTTGCGCACGCGCAGATTTCATATTTAATAAACTTTTTTAACGACGATTTTAATTAGGCACCGCTGATTCGATTCGTAAAATCCGCAAAAAGCCAATCCGACTTATTTTGCGGATTAAAACAGTCAGTTCGTAAAAATTTTTCGGATTAACAATCCGAAAACTAATTTACGAACCACTAGCGAATTTTTTTTTTGCGGATTCTCTTTGCTGTTCGGATTATTAATCCGAAAAACTTTTACGAATCAATTTAACTTTAATTCGCTTAGCGAATTATACGAATCGCGTTCCGTTCGCGTCACCATTAAATGGTGTGGTTCAAAAAAATTACATTTTTATTATATGCGCGTCCTATAAATAGTGGATTTCTTTTTTATTTTCAATCAGTCCTATTTGGAAATCTTAACCTACAACAATTCGTTCAACAGATCAAGTCTACTATTCTTTACTTACATTTATTACGGTAAGCCATTATTATCTTATCTTGATTTAAAAGTTAAGAATATTTCAAGCTAAATTTTTGCGGTTTTTTTTTTTTTTTTTTGTGGATCAAATTCCTTTGCGAATTATTTCGCTTTGCGGATTGCTTCAATTAGTGGATTGGTCCTATAAAATTTATATTGTTATGTTTCTTCTACTTAAATATTAGTAGAAATAAAAATAGAGATAAAAACTAGTTTGAAAAGTTGTTACGTTCATTTCAACAATTAAGGCAAATAACCTTTAAATAATTAGTTCTTTTATTGAAAGCTTTATGCATGCCTCAAAAATATCATTTTTTATTAAGACAAATATAAAGGAAAAACTCAATCTGATTTATTCCATTTTTATGTTATTTCATTTTTTTCTTCTTTTCAGATGCCTAAGCTATCTAATATTTGAGAATTCTTCAACAAGGTGGAGGAAAACAAGGCAAAATATAAGGCCTGTGTCAAGCCAAAAACCGAGGTGTCATTAGAGCTTGCTCACTAATTCAATAAAGATCTAAACAAAAGATTCGAAGGGGAGTTGATGAATATTGAATTCTCTATTGCTCATTTTTTAAATCCTAACAGGAAGAGCATGTGCTTTGTGGATGAGGGGGGAAAATTTGAAGTAGTCAAAACTGCAGGAAAGAAAGCTATGAAAGAACTGTCAAGAAAAGAAATTTTGGCTAGCCAAAGCACTCCTTCCCCTTCAATGTTGGATGATGAAGATGATGACGACTTTGATTTCACTGAACAACTGAGGAAGAAAGTGTTTGGTGCAGGTTACATTAATCCTGGAGGTGAAACAAGCACCAAGAAAGCCATTTCTGCTGAAATTGAGGGGTATTTGAATTCAAAACCAGTTCTAGCAAATACAAATGTACTGGAATTCTGGAAACAAAACCAGTATATTTACCCAATAATGTCAAGGCTGGCCAGAAAAAATCTCTGTATACCTGCTGCATCATCAACATCTGAAAGAGTTTTCTCAACAGCAGGGAATATATACAGCTCTAGAAGAACCAATCTTTCAATCTCAAAGGTTGAGATGTTGGTATATATGAAAGAAAACACTAAGCAACTCAGTAAAATTCAAGACATTGTGTGGCCAGGAAATGAATTTGGAAAATGATTAACTTTCAGTGTGATTTTGACTTTTTTTTATTTCTTAACAAGGAAATCATTTCGTTTCATTGTATATTTGAATATTATAAATAAATAAAAATGAATCTTATTTCAAAAGGATTTTTTATTCTGAACCCGTATAAATCCGTAAAAATAATTTCGGTTCGGATTCCAATTCGAAAAAAGTTTTTCGAATTGCAATCCGATCCGAAAGTATCGAATCGGATTGCAATCCGAAAAAAAAATCCGAAAAAATTTTAACGAATTTTTTTCCGATAAATTATTTTCGGATCAAATCAATCCGTAAGTAATTTGAACCGTTTAGCATAGTTAATTCGGTGCACAATCCGCAAACCGATAAACAGTAACGAATCGGCGGTCTCTAATTTTAATGCAACACCGGTGTCACGTTAAATAAGTAGCTTGTTAAATAAGTAGAAAAACAGTCCTGCGCATGCGCAAGTAATAAAAACCAGGCTGTTAACATGGAAGTGGTTTTTTAATTATGAAATTAAAACTAAACATGTTAAGAAAATGGCGAATATTAGCGTTTTGGTAAGGAATTTTTTTTCTTCAAGCCTAAGTAAGAGCACTTTGGGTTGGTGAAAAAACAAAATGGATACCAATTTTCTTCATTTTAAACAACGATCTTTCATAATCTGCAATAAAAAAAGGGGGGTGGGGGTGCGAAAGTGCACTAGCGTTTATGTATATATACATTTTTTATATATATTTACATATATATATATATATATATATATATATATATATATATATATATATATATATATATATATATATATATATATATATATATCAGGGGCGTGTCTAGGGGATGTCTGCTACGTCGCTGGACATACCCAAAATATGTATATATACATATTTTTTCACAACTTCAATATTTCGTTAAGTAAATATGATGCGTCGGTAGATAAAAGCAAACAGAGCGAATAATTATAATAAACTAAAGCAATAATTAAGCAAACTATACAAGGTTAACTGTTCGAACGGATGGTAAGAAGTTATTAATCCGGGATAACAGTTAGATTTACGGTTTAGTATTTTATTATACGCCAAGTTAGAATTATTTTGTTCTATCTCCAAGTTTAAATGTTGGGAGAAAGTTTTTGATTTTTTTCTTAAAGTAATAATTATTTAAAAACTTAGTCTTAATTTTTAAAGAAATAATAACTTATGCTTTAAATAATTTATGTTTAAACAAATTAGAAAAAAACTTGTAAAATAGAGCGCATTTTAGAAGTAATCATTACTTACTAAAATTAATAACTCATTTTCTCCCAACTTTTAAAATAGGAGATAGAATTAAATAATTCTAACCTCGCGCATAGTGCTTGTCAAATCGAGAACGGTCTAAAGTTTATTAAAAAAAAAAAAAAACGATTTATATATTTAAACGGAGGTTGTTTTAATTTTTGACTTAAACAAATTAATAAGAAACTTGAATGGACATACCTTTTTTTATTATATTATAAGGTACTTCATTTTTTAAATATTTTCTTTTGTTAATTTAAAAAAAATAAAAGTAATTATTTCTTAGAGAACAAATTCCGGACTTCCCTTTTCAATTACACCCTGAGTAAAGTTTTAGTCAAATTCTATTGATATTTATCATCAGGAGGAGAAGACTGTAATTAACAACAAGCATATATTAAAATATATCAATGGACATCCCCAACTATTTTATACAAAGCTGTGTATCTTTTTAATTACTTGCATTTTAAAAAATATAAAAAGAAAGAAAGGGTTTTAAACATTAAAAATAAAATTTGGACTTCCCTTGGTACATACACCCTGTTTAGTAAGTATTTATTAAACATTTCTTAAACATAAAGTTTAGACAGTTTTTCAATAATTTTTTTTTGCTTCATATAAGAATAGGTCGTGTGTAATTGTTAAGCGTTGGTGCTGACTATGGTTATCATCATTTTCTTCTAAAAATAGATAGCGTGCGAAGCGATGATGTTTGATAATGGTTAGCATCATGTGCGATAAAATATCGGGCGATTGCTAAGCCGTCTTACCTCATATATGCGTTTGTGAATGAGGAAGGGGGGGGGGGGGGAGGGGGATGCTAAAATTTAACTTTTTTTTTTTTTTGGGGGGGGGGGGTTAAAACTGCGACTTACCCAAAAAAATTCCTGTACACGCCCCTGTATATATATATATATATATATATATATATATATATATATATATATATATATATATATATATATATATATATATATATATATATATATATATATATATATATATATATTTATTTATTTATTTATTTATTTAAAATGAATAAAAACACCTTTATATGGAACTCTGAGTTTCATGCCTTTCGGCAATCATCAGCCATAGTGTATATCGTTACTTAAAAACCGTTTAAAAATTACAAATTAAAATTACGGTAGAACGAGTTCTGACGTTACTAAACGGAAACAAAAAGACGTTAAAGGTTTTAGTCCCTGGTGTCAAATAAGGATAGCAAAAATTTCTTTGCATGTCGGCACTTTGATATTATTTCATATCTTTTGTTAAGTAAGTTTTCTCCTTTATATGATAATATATGAAATTTTTCTCGGAGACAAAGATTACAAATTTTTGCTGCTTGATTGTAGGGCTTGCATTGTGCTATAATCTTCCATGTAATCACCGGTTTCAGATTTTTAGATTTTAGCATCCATATTTCTTTGGAAAGTTCGGTGTCATTTTTATATTTAGGCGCGTTGAAAGATTTAAGATGGTTGCCATATCTAAGTTTAAATGTAGTTTCACTTATACCGAAATAAACTTTCTCTTTGAATTGAGGATCTCCAGAATTTACAGTGGCTTGGTATACGACATTGCTAGAAAGGCATTGGTTATTTAACGGACAATTTTTTTTGTCTATGCAGTTGCATTTTTTTGTTGTTTTATATTTATCGCTTTGAAGAATTTTGCTATTATGTGCATTTATTAAAGAATTGATATTAGGCATGCAACTATAGCTAACTTTAATAGAGTTTCGATTGAAAATTTTATGAAGCCTGTGTCCTACTGGAAAGTGTTGGTCAATTAAAGCTAAGAAGCGCTTTCCAATATTAGTTTCAACATTTTTGCTAAACGGGGGGTTATACCATATAATTTTACGTTTGCGATGTTTACTTTGATGTTTGTCTATTTGCGGTTGGTAGGTGAGTTTTGAATTGTATCCTGATTTACGTAAAGCCTCTTCATAAGTAAGAATAGAGTTATTGAACACAGTTTTATTTATTGCCATAGTTGATAATCTTGACTCAATAGTGCGAGGGATTTCTTTTATTATATTAGGTGGATGGTTTGAATCAGAATGAATATACAAAAGTTGGTTATTAGGTTTACAATATGGTTGATAAGAACTGTCGATCAGGTTCAATGTTACATCCAGATAATTGACAATTTTAATATTAGATTGAATAGAGATATTTAGGTTGTTACCTTTAAAAACATGCGTAAAATGCTTTTTAATTTTCTCCATTTGTTGGCCGCTTTTGTTTTCAAAAATAGCAAGTCCGTCATCACGATACAAGCCAAAATTATTTTTATCGTAATGTTGAGAAAGCTGAAACAATATAAAGATACCAACTAGTTCGCAAACTTCAGCTCCATCAAATGCACCCATTGTGACATCAAATAATCCGCCTCTTTTCTTTATCCAAGCTTCATCGTTTTTAAAAATTAAAGATTTTCTTGCATGATATATTAGTTTTTTATCGTCATCATTTATAGCAACATGTTGTTCGGCGAAACTGATTGCATTGGTAAGTGTGGTTTCACTAATAGATGGGTAAAAATCATTTATATCGAAAATTAGAAATTTGCAAAGGGGTTTATTTTTGATGTTTTTAAACCAATCTATAACGAATTGGGTGCTTTGCCATTGATTCAACTGTAATTTACTTTTTAATTCGTGGATAACTTTAGATAAAATGACTTTGCTAATTCTTCCTACCTCGTTTTTCGAAGGATTTAGAAGGCGAACTGAAGGGTTGTTAATAAAGTTATCTTTATGGTCTTTTAAAGTGAAAAAACAACCGGACGATCCGTTTATCTCAATATTATTATACACTTCGTGGTGGATTAAAAGGTTTTTTCCTTCCTTATTTATTTGATCTTTTAATTCTGGCGACGATTTTTTGTAGGTAGAAGTAATTGCATTTGTTAGCAGTTTGTTGTATTCATCTTTAGATAACTTATACAAATTAGATGTTTTATCTGCCTTTATTAATGTTTTATGCGATGTACGTATGGATTTTTGTTTTCAAACAGTGATGTATTATTTTTAGCAAAACAGAATAAAATTATCTTTGTTAATTTTTTTAAAAAAAGATTAACAAAGATAATTTTATTCTGTTTTGCCAAAAATAATACATTACTTTGTTATTAACAAAAAAAAAATCCAAACATACATATATACATATATATATATATATATATATATATATATATATATATATATATATATATATATATATATATATATATATATATATATATATATATATATATATATATATATATATATATATGTATATATGTATGTTTGGATTTTTTTTTTGTTAATAACAAAGTAATGTATTATTTTTGGCAAAACAGAATAAAATTATCTTTGTTAATCTTTTTTTAAAAAAATTAACAAAGATAATTTTATTCTGTTTTGCTAAAAATAATACATCACTGTTTGAAAACAAAGAATTATTTTATAATTTTTATCATTTATTTATCCATATTCCGTATGGACCCCAACGTAACAAGTGCAAGTCAATTAACGATGGCATAGTAGGATTAAATATAAATCTTGCAGTCAACCATTTAATAGTAAAAAAAAAACAAGTGATTTTACACTCTTGATACTTCCATCTGTTACATTTGCATTCTTGATACTTCCATCTGTTACATTTTTTTTGTGTAATAACACATACGTACACGCTTTTTCTGGATAAACATTTAAGATAGTTGTAATTGGCACCTTGTTTTTTATACGAAAACAAAGAAATATTCCGGAACATTTATTTGTTCTGGGTTTTCGGGACGGTACCAAAGTTCCTCTAATGTTCCGTGAATTTTTGTTCAAGTTGAGTGTATTTAGGTTTTATTGATCATCCGACCATTGCATTGAGTTAGACCATTCAAGTTATGTTAGGCTCTCGAACAGCGTTATATTATACCTTCAAAAAGACGATCAAATCCCACTAATGCCATTTTCCCTAATCCTGAGATTGTTAATTGTCGGCTTTCGGTTTATTTAATAGGCTATGTTTTCATTGAAGTGTGGTTAAAAGGATTTTTAATAAATGTTTTTGCTTTCATGAATATAAGGATTTGAAAGACCCTTTTTGACCACTGGTTTGCTCAACTCCTTTGTTTCTAGAGCTTTATTTACCGATTACTCACTTCTTCTTTCAAAATATTTTAACTTTTTTGGTCTTGGGGGTTGGATTGTCCTCGGTGTTGAAGGGAGCTCTAACCCACCCAACAAGCCTGTTCCAAAACACACTCTACAACTTCTGCCATGGGATCTTCTCATAAAGGAAAGTTGCTTCAGGTTCCAAAATTCTAATTTGCAACTAGAACATTCCGCAATTGTAATTCCAACATTTGAGCTTCCAACTATTGTTTTTTCAAGTGTTTGTTGCTTCGAGAAGTGTACCATTTACCTAGTATACGTCATAATACATAAGTCACTGTTAAACAATTGAAAAAAAAATGGCTAAAATATTTCAAATTCTAAAACGTGACACAGTTGAGAACTCTTTGAATTTATTCTTTAACTATTGTTTAATTGTCATTTTAGTTTGTCCTTTTAATTATCCTTTAATTGTCCAATTTTTCTTTAACTATTGTTTGACTGTCCATTTCCAAAAGTTTGCAAGATATAAAATTGCTCATAGTTACGTTACTAAGCGTCGATCTGTTATTCTATATCAACCGTTAGTGGGCCGATAATAACATAAAATGTCTTGATTTTACAAAATTTTAGATTTTTACCTTTTACGGTAAAAATTTCCTTTTGTCACCAAAACTGTCATCAAGCCTATTTTTGTTTATTTTTGTTTTCTTTATATCTTTAAATGAAATTGATTTTATGTCTCTTCGTATGTTGCAAAACTGTTTTCAATTTTGCAATTTTTACGAAGAAACAAAAAAGCTCCTAAAAAATTTTCCATTGTGAACTCAATTTTCGAATTTTTACCGAATTTTTACCGAAGTTTTACCGAAGTTTTACCTCTTTGCGTCTGGTCGTAAATGCATCAATAGTCGTAAGAACACGGTTTTGTTTTGAAAAATTCCTAATAATCGCTTCTAGAGTCTTGTGAATTATCCAGTTACTTGAGACATCAGATACCATATATATTCTACTGCTAATGAGGAAGGTGATAAAATTTCGGTTTCAATTTCTATTCTTTTAATGTCGTCAGTGTTTGTAGTCTGTGGTAGTGAATTATCGCTTTTGACTTTTACTTTTAGTTCAGTTGAATGGGTTGAAGCTGAAGAAAACGATGGTAGCTCAATAAGTTTAATTACTCACCAGCAGTTAAAAAATAAAACTTTATTTTTTTAGCAAACCTAAACAATGTACAAAACACATATGTAATATATAAATTTCTTTAAAAATTCTTTAAAAATTCTTTAAAAATTCTTTAAAAATTCTTTAAAAATTCTTTAAAAATACTTTAGAAATTGTTTATAAATTCTTTATAAATTAGAGTCCGTTTATTGCGATTAATTTATTGAGAATAGGATTCGACTGGATTAACAAGAAGCATATGAAAGTACAGTTTTCATGCTCAACACAAAAAATGCTCTTGAAACTAGGCTTTAAAATAATGCCTAATTAATGATAATGAGCAGGTTGTTACGCATCATTGATGAGGTAAGACTTAATATTTGTAATTTAATTCTTTTTGCTGATTAATATCATCAACATCTTCTTACAATTTACATCTCCTTTTTGATTAGTGTCCCTTAATTTATTACACTGAACAACATCAGCTGCTTCTTGATGTGCAATATAAAATATAATGATAGTTATTAAAGATAATCGTTGAAAATAATACGTTAAATCAGTCCCCTAACCCTAACCTTAACCCTAAATCTGATACTATTTAATTTAAACATAAATAAAAATTTATGAATATCTCTGCAAATATATTAAACTATTTGTAAAATGTTTATAAATCTTTCCCCAATAATAATTTTAATATTATATTAATTATTAATTTTCAATAATCATCTTCCAAAACTTTTGGAAAGTACCAAATGAACCAACTATTGATAATAATTTAAGAAACGGCGCTGCTTATTCGAACGTAAAACATGAAACAGAAATATTTGTTTATACTCTACTTTTACTTGATTTGCGTAAACCAACCTTTATAAAAGATTAATGTGGCGCTAGTTGAGCCTCAGTTTTCTTAAAAATCAATTTAATTACGGCGACTACTCTCTAAAAAAGAAGTAAAAATAAAAATAAAAATATTTATGCTGCAGATTGTAAATTGAAGGTAATATTTAAAATATTGTTTAATTTTGAAATAAATTTTATTCCAAAAAAAAAATTTTTTAGAATAAACTGTGCACGATGTAAGATTTGCCGCAGAAACTAAAAAGCCTTTTACGTCAACCACAGCTTCAAGTTTTGCTGATTATTATTCTCTCCCTCTCCCCCCCCCCTTCCCCCCTGTTTCAAATTCGATAAAATTAAATGAAACCAAAACACAAAAAAAAAAAATTTTTTTTTTTAAGCCAAAACAAATTTTTCAAACCATTTTTCTGTAAATCACGATATTTTCTCTTACCGGAAAACTGAAAATAGTTCGCTTATTTACATTTTGAATTAAAATACAAAATATCTTTAATAAAATTTTTTCGATTGCCTGCAATGTTTCCTGTCCTATTCAAAATACTTTACCACGACATACCATGAACTATAAAGTAAAGCAAATTTAGAAAAATGAAGAAAAAAAAAACAAAACAAAACTTAATTGAATAAAATATAAAGTGATCTGCTACCAATCAAATTTGTATTTTTATAACCAATTTTATGAAGATAAATTTAAAAAAAGGGATTTCAAATCCAAGGGCAAGTCCAGTTCACTCAGTGCTCAGAGTTTTACGATAAAATACAAGCAAACAGAACAGCATTTAAAATATCTCTCAGTTACTACTTTTAATGACACAGAAAAGAAATTGAAATATTAACGTTCACAAAATTCTTCTCACTTAAGTAAATCTGTTCGTAGGAAAATTATAAACACCGCTTTATAATTTGTCTGCGGATTTACTTTTACAAGGAAAGTTGTTGCATTTAATATTAGATAGGAGTTTTTTTAATTTAATATTACTCGGGAGGTTGTATTCAAATTTGTTTCATGACAAATTGAGGCATCCTTTTTACTTTCGTTTTTAAGGTAGAAAGGTTCTAATACCTCACCTCTGAATTCAAAGCTACAGAATATCGCTAGAAAGTAACAACAGTGCTAGAAGTAAAATTTAAAAAAATGGAGAAAAAAAACTAAAAATTTCAATTTCAATTAAACTATTTCAATGATTTGTTAAAAAGTTGAAATTTCCTACATTTTGAAAGGATTTTGACTCCATTTTATAAACACTTCCCCCTCTTTAACTTTTAAATTCTGATGTTTTGGATGGTTCTTGCTATCATAAGTTCGATTTCAATTCCCATCCACACTGAAAAAGTAGGATGTTAACCAGAAATTAACCTGCTGTAAGATATATATATATATATATATATATATATATATATATATATATATATATATATATATATATATATATACACATATATAAATTTTCAAAGTAAAAGTAACACTGGTCTCCTTATAATTCATTTTAGAACATTTTATTAAGTTTATTTTTAGTAAATCAAAAAGTAGCAACATGATAGTGCTACAACCCACTTACTATCATCATTATTATTACTTATTATTATTGTTATAACTATTACTAATTATAATATCACTTATTATCATTATTGTAATTAATGCATAGCATTATTATTATTTATTACTTACTATAACTATTACTCATCATAATTATTATTTATGGCTTTAATAAATCGTAATCATTAATACTTTTATCATTAAACACTTTTGTTGCTTTAAAAGAGGAATTTTCAGATTAAAGATAAGTTGAGTTTTTTTTTCTTACAAGTAGTTAGCTTACTATGCACTTTCTTTCACATCGCTTTGTATATTTTTATTGTAGGGAGAGAAAAAACATCAGAAACTTTCTTTTTTTTAACACATAATCTTCACTTTGTTTAAGTAAAAAATAAAAAAGAGAAAAAAGCGAAGAATAATAAAACATTCAGATAACAGTTTTTTACCTTTTTTACAAAATGTTAGAAATTTAATTCTCATATTACGTTATTTCAGTAAATACTTTTTGATGCTACTATAAAGATAGAGCTGAACATTTGGAAAATACTACACAGATGTTTCTGAATTCAAACGCAATATAAATCTATTTGTATCTGTATCATAAGCTTGTTCGGTAATGTTAAAAATTGGAGTCCTAGACACTACAACAACTAAGCTGATGTCATTTTGTTGAAGCTGAAATATCATTCCATCATTTAACTGTGTTGTAGCAGAAATATCACAAATGAGGGTCCAATCTTGAGGATGCTTATTAGTTGCATAACTTACACATGGCTGATCACATGTATAGCGTTCTAGAAATGCTCTTGCTGACATGTCAAACATCACACAATGAGCTAAATGTTTCATAATAGACTCCAATGGATAATGTAACTGCTGACGAGTTGTACGTAAATATTTCTGGAGAGGACGTGCTAGGGTAGGAAATATTGCTTGAGCAGCTTCATCAGGGTTCATGGATCCATTTGCTTTCTTACTCATATCAAAGGCATTGAGTCGTGCAATGTGACCAAATGCTTCCTCAGCAGCAGCAACAAGGCGAGCTTTTCGTTTTCGTATTCTTCTATCAATTTCTACCTCCTCATAAAAACGATCATTACGACCTTCTTTTCTTCGCCCAAGGGCTGCAGCTGCAATTACTGCTTTTGAAGCCTGTTGTGAAAAATTCCTCCCATTTGCTACATCCATTTTACCATCTAAATCATAAAACTTGATATTTGAAAATTTATTGATTTTAGAACGAGAAGCTGGACGTGGAAGGTAAGGATTGTATTCACTAAAGTCAATATAATATTTCTCTAAAATATTTACAGCAGCTTTTTGAATTGAACATTGACCTATTGTATAGTGCTTTCTTGAACCATCTACATTTCGTATGACAGATATATTGTAAACATTTTCTTGATGTCGAATCCACATTAACAGCAATGCCAAATAATGTAAAAAAAGCATTGAGTCAATGAAGTAGATTGCATAAGAAACAATACTAGAAAGATCATTTAATTTCTTCCCTAATATTTGAATTATATAGAACAGCCAAAACAATATTATAACTAAATAACAAAGACTCATCATTCCAACTTTAAAAACATCTATTCTTGGCATGAAAGCTTTTGCTGGGCGAAAATAAAGAGCCCACAATCCAACTAACAACACCAGCTCTTTTACACCAATGCTGATATACATACCGCCACAGGTCATTGCACAAGAATCTGTTTTCCAACTACTTATTATATATGGCATGATAATAAAAGCAATAGGTGATAAAACAGCAAGGACTGCAAGCCCAATTGACAGAGTTATACTGAATGTTTGTTTAAAACTGAGACAAGAAAATCGTTTTTCTTTAACAATATCATTATTTAACAAATCCATATCTATGTCTTCCAAGTCTGTACATATTGATGTTGCTGTTTCTATGAAAAAAGTTGTTTATGAAATAAACAGTTAAAAAGTATAAATTCTTTTTCATTCAAATAGTGGTAATATCTAAGATGAGCCTATATGTTTACTTTTTATCATATTGAACTTTTTGAAGAAATTATGGCAATGAAAAAAGATCACTTTAATTAGTTTATAGTTCATATGACATTTGACCTTACCTGTTATTGTGTTAGTTTCACCCCAATTATCATCTTGAGGGATGACTTGCACTTCAATGACGCCATCGTCAAAATCATCCGCCATTCTCACTATTTCTTTTATAAACTTCAGCAGCTTTTAAATATAGTTAGATCATCGATCAAGTTAGAAACACTTGAAACTCAAAGATCACTTCAACGAATTTAGACCAGTCGAAGGCAAAAATGACAACTCTATTATGAGTTTATTTTCCGCCACAAAAACAAACAAAGATGGCTGAGCCGTTTTCAAATCGGAAAATCTGTTTATTATAAATCTAACGTCAAACCAAAAATATTTTGTTCTTTTTAAAGGCAACGCTAAGTGGTTTACATTTCTAGCGCAAAATCTTTAATCAAGAAATTCTTATAACCTGGTTGATGTTCATTATTAACCAAATTTTACTTCTTACGGCTTCGTAAGAACTGAGCTCTGTGATGTTATTGGTTCAATTTTCATCAAATATTTGACTGTTTGAACAAAGACTGGACTTCATCGTTACCAACCTCTTAAAAAAACACATTTTTTTTTATCAAAGGAAACAATTGTTTTCAGTAAAATCTTTCATTAAAATAAGATAAAATCATACAACATCACGTAAGCCAATCGTTTTAACAGATTACCTGCTCTCTAAAGAAAGGAAAGAAACTTTAGACGTTTTTAAAGTGTTCATTATTATAAAGCCCTCTGGAGTTAATCCTCGCTTCAACAGTTCGGCTTTTGATTTCCTTTCATTGTGATTGAAATAATCTTCTAAAAAGTAAAAAACGCTAAATTTAAATTACTTAATGCGATATTGAACTTGAATGTCATTTTCATAACGCATTTTCAATAAGACTTTAATGGACTTTTTCTCGTCTGGCTTTTAAAACCGATCGTTAATTTTTATCCAATATCTGAGCGTTAAATAAGAGTTTAATGACTTTTTGATAACTCTCGGTGACCTGTGTAATAAAAAAATTACTACTACTATTTATAGAAAAAATTGAGTTTTGTTTTGTTTTTTTTTAAATAAAATATTTAAAAAATTTACTACATGTAAATTAAATCATTTTTTTAATTAACCTCGCTTTACTTAGTTCCTAATATCATTTAACAAAGGTTTTGGCAGGGGAGGTTTTGTGCAGGCTCCGCGTGAAGATTAATTTTTTTAAAGAGAAGCGCAGGTTTCAATATGCAACCATTTGTGGCATGTTAATTTTCGCGACTGAGTTTTCTCGTATGAATTAATTATCATGTCCAGGTAAAGTTGTTTCAAACTTAATTTCAAGCAAAATAAAATGATAACTCAGAGCTAAAAAATTTTTTTGAAAACTCTTTAAATAGGATGATAAATAAAAATGAATTCAAGAACATTCTACGTGATAATGATGCTCTAAAAGTCAGCTGAAACCTAATTTACATATCGTTACGATCACTTGACAATCGTTACTTAGTGGGGAGGGGAGCTTAGCTATTTTATGGCAAAATTAACCAAATCATTAACTAGTTTTTGTGCTTATGTTGATAAAATCTACCCCCTGACTATCAAAGCTTTTTCATTTTTTCATGCCACTCTTAAAACCCCAACACTGATTTGCGAATATCTCTTCATCTCAATTATTTTTTTATCTCAGTTACTTTATTAAATCTTGCTACTTTTGATTTAAAAATATATCGATTTTTAGTTAAAATTTTTAAAGTAAAGCTATTAATTGCATCTAATTGTTTAACATATTTTTTATTTAGCTGGGTGATTTTCCCTTACATTTCAGTCCGCAGATTTTTAATGCAATTTTGTCGCTCAGCTGTTAAAGAATAAACGAAGAACGTAATAATCGTTTGTTGACGTCATAGCAATTTATTACGTAATTCACCAAAACCTATTTTTCGATATTTTTTCAAGCTGTTTGGAGGCCTAACCGAGGTCCCGGATATTTGAAGATCTTAAAAAACTCTGAAAAAAAAAAAAAAAGGCTGATGGTTGGTGTTGTTCCCACTACTAAAGCTGTCTTCCGTCAAGTCACGGTTTTTCTACTGGTCATGATGGCCTAGATCTTTAATTAAATGTTCAAAGAAAAGATGGAGAAAAAAGCCGTTGGAGATGTGCAAAATAGGTTTTTATTTATAAATTGCAAATGGAAGGATTCGCTTAAAACTTTCCTTAAACCCGATTATAGAGAATAATGCATCAGGCGACTATTTATGTTCAAAAGAAGTTTTGACTCAACCTGCATTAAATTTTCAAAATCAGTAATCATTAAACTTTTGATATCTGTGATATCTCTCGAATGATACGCTGATATCCTTCTTCTACTCTTGATGATAGTTGCACTATTATCAAGAATAGAAAGTGATATATCATCAAGAACAGATCATAGATGTGTACATATGTATATCTCCAGAAGATTTTTGCAATTGGAAAAGCCATGAGTTGTGTAGAGTTGTTCGAACTTGTTATAAGTCGCTCTAAATATTTTATAACGAACAAGTGCTTGCATGTATAAACAAAATTCCAAAGACGACATAAGATATAAGACATAAAATATAAGTACTAGAAAGTTGTGAAAAATAAAACATTTTGAATCTAAAAACTGAAAACTTGTTCTTCACAAACGCCAAATTAAAAAAATGTAAACTTTATGCAGGAGATGGGGGGTAGTTCCCTGTTATTTTTTATTTTCAAAAAAAAAATCTCTTTCATTAGTTCATGACAGAAACATAATACCGTAATTAAGCTGTAAATACTGGTATCATCGCATTAATTTTTATTTTTATTTTGTTTACATGTTACATGTAAAACTTGATAGAACCGAAATATATTATCGCAGCTCATTCTCACGATAATAACCGAACTATATTGCTGCTGATCTAATGTCTTTGTAAAAAGCGCTTTTGGTGAATTGTAACGCTTTGAAGTTATAACGCTTTAACGAATATTATATATTATATTATAACGTTATAACGAATTATGTTTTGAAAATACATTAATTTGTTTATCAAACAAAATAAGAAAATAAACAAAATAAAAAAATGGTGCAAATGCTACCAAAAAAAAGTTAATGAAAAATTTAAACTGTTCCCATGAAAGAGGTTGAAATTTTCAATTAATGAATAAAACATTATCTGACATACTCGCGACAAACGCGACAAACTCGTGTCTATATTTTGTTTGTAAGGTACGAGAACCCATAAATTATTATAAGGTTTTAAGTAATAAGTTCTTACAATCACTAAATTTTATTAATAATTGATTTCTCATTTCAGTTTAAATCAACATCCAAAACTGAAGTATTAAATTTGGTTTCTGAGTTTAGGATTTGAGAAGTCTAAGTTATCCTAAGATAAATATTTTTCTATTACAACTCATTATTTATATAATAAATCAATACAAAGTTTGAGTTCTTCATAAATTATTAAAGAGTTCAAATTTCCTGTTTAAAGTTCATTGATTAATCTCAGTGATGTAAGAAAAAAATTCAGAAAAATTTAAACAGACGTGATTTTTGAGATGATTAAAAGTTAAGAAATTAAATTTATGGCTTATTTGATTGAGATTGGAATGTGAAAAATCATATTTCAGCTGTAAATTCAATTTCTTAACTTTTATAATTTATAATTTTATAATTTCTGCACTTTTTTTAGTAGTTAAGCAGTCAACTAGAAGTTTATTGAATTTAAAACACATTTTTTTACTGCCCACAAGGAACCAATACTTTATATTTACTTAAAAAAAGTCAATCAAATTTTCAACATTCACCAGTCAAAATTTTTAAAGCTTTAAAATTATTCACAATTCCCTAACCTCACGAAAAATAAATTCTAAAAAACTTTTAAAAATTTGTAATACAATTTTATATATGATTTTCTTTTAAAGACAATTGGATTTAAGATTCAGTTTAAGATTCCTTTGCAAACATCTTGCTACGGGTTCAATAATTCGACCCCGGGATACAATCATCAGGATGGTGTTGACTAAAAAGGAGTTGAACAGTTTGATAACTAGAATAAAATTTCAAATTTTCTTAACTCCTATTGTTATGAAATGCAATACTAGGTAACTTCCTTAATTGACAAAATAATAAAAAAATCATTTTGAGAGAAACTAACGTCACAATCACATTTCTAAACATTATTATTTTTTTTAATCTAAATTCTCAGGGATACAACATATTTTATCATATTGTTAATTAATAAAATTAACTTACGTAGCGCAACGACAAACCAAATCACGTTAAAGGAGAATTTCAGAGCAATATTTTTTTTTGTATCTAAACTTTCACGGATTCATTATTAAATTTTATTACTTTTTATTTAGCTTTAAAGTTATCTATGCGATTTCGTGATAAAATAATATAGAAAAGAATTATAATGTGAAGTAAAAGAAGCCATCTATGATCACCTTCAAGACCAACAGCTTATTTCAGAGGAGAATTGCTAAACGTATCAAAAGTAATAATCTGCAAATATAAAAAAAAAAACTTTACGTTTACGAGGAGGTAATAAAGTCTAGGAAAGTGAAAACAAGGGTTAGTTAAAGTCAAGAAAATTGAAAGAAAACACTGTAAGAATAAAAAACCTAGTATCTAATCCGAATCCCAGGAGAATAATCCTATTAGATTTATGAAAGATGGCTAAGGAGCTCCGAGGCAAATATAGGAAAGGTGGTTAAATACAACCTTGACGCAAAGTCCAAAACCCGGATATCATATCAATTGCTCAGAGCAACTTTAAAGTTTAACGAATGAAAGCTAAACGGATGCAATATGAAAAAAGTTCCTTAATTTTCTGAAGAGGAAGACTTTTCTTTTTTTTTAAATTTACTCTTGTCTTATATCAGAAGAAATAATAGAAAATTCCCCAAACAGCTTCCAAAAGACGTCCCAGAACAAATAGCAACACAAGCACCCTAGCCAATTATATTTGGGCTAGTAGTATGTGAAGAAAAAAAATTTTCCGGTCTTTTATGAACAACTCCCTTTAAACTCGGGGTTCATTTGTTCAAATTTTCACGTGCAAATTTAGATCAAAACAACTGAAACACAAAAACCTTTCGTTTGCAAAATAATGACGTTTTAACATTGTGAATTTATCTCGAGTCAAAAATATTTTTGAGCCAAAAACTCGAAGTTAGTGAAAGATTGTTGATATTTTTTGAACACTCTCTAACTTGCATTGATTTTGTGTACCTTAATTTATAAATTGGAATTATACTGCCTCTGCCCATTTAATCAAAATTTTTTGGCAAATATTATATAATAATACCTTGCTGTTTTTTACATCTTAAAAAAATAAATTTTTATTGTGAGGGTGGTGTTATTTTTGTTGAATCTTCCCATAAAATTCTATCTGAAAATCTTATTAAATTCTCCCGAAAATATCTACTGAAAAAATCTCAAAAAGTCCGTTTAGAACTTTTGTATCAACCTCAAAGTCATGGTTCTTTAAAACACGTTTTACCGGTTATGTTTTGTTTAGCGTTTCTCTCGAGTCTCGACTTGTTTGTAAAAATCATAAACTTTACTAATTGAGCTATTATCATTTTATCAGTGAAGTTACAATTAAACTTCCGGTTGTTTTAACGAAAACAGTTTTAAACTTTAATGACGTCACTGGTTTATTTTTCATGCAATTGTACATGCGTGTCCACCTGTTGCATTGGCTGTCTCGTACTTTTCTTCGATCGAATGTTGTATGTTTGAATCGGGCAAAACTTAAAGATAATGCTTAAAATCTCTTTTGCTTTTACTCCTCACAAATACAATAAATCTGTTAATTAAAAGATTGTTAACCTACTCATGGTTTATGATTTGATTACAAACAAATTATAATGTATCTAATTACCTCTTTGTAACCTTAATCTTAATCTCCATCCCCTTTTACTCGTACTGACTACGATTATACGCCTAATACGGGTCAGTACTAGATCTGCCAACAAACGAGTTTTATTCCAGACTGCAGTCAGACAGATCAGACATATCATGATATGTCTGATCAACTTCTGAGTTTCCAAGATTAAAAGGCACTGGACTTCTCAATGTGGACTAAAGTTGACTCAAAAGCCTTTAAAATATGGATTAAAATGAAGCTTCCCTAAAGTAGTTCCCAAGGCCTCCTGACCTCCTCAAGAACTCTATCGAAAACACCTGTTTTAAGATCTAGGTACAGACTGAAAGCTACTATTAAAGCCGAACGAGATAGAGGAAGGCAACAATATAGTAAATTATCCCCATATAATGACCTGTACAGCCCGCAGAAAACACTTTCATTTTTTAGATTTTCTAGTTTTTTCCCTTTTTCTTGTGGATTTTAAAACCTTAAAGAATTTTTTCCTTAAGTAAAAAAATGAAAAAGAACATTACTTTGCCATTCATTTTTTTCTGAGCTGAAAAAAATACCATTTGAATGTTATACAAGAAAACTATAGAACTGCTAAGCAATGGCGGTGCCAAATGCAAGTTAAATCAATCTTTATTAATAGATTTTTTTCTAAATATGGCTTCTCAATGTTAAGAATTGGCAAAAGATGTGTTGAAAAGAATCCTATTTCCAAGATCAATGCCAGAAATAAATCTAAGTCTGTGAGCATGCGCATATGTAATAATTGCAATCATCAAGTAAATTGATATTTCATCCAGAAAAATGATTGAAAATTTAAATTTCTTTAACGCCTTGCGTTAAAATAATTTAAGATTCTGAATCTTAAAAAGAATTTAAAAAACGCAGCACAAAATTATCCAAAATATGGGTTATAATGCATGTCTTAAAATTTAATGCTTTATGTTTTAATACCGCAGAGCGACGCAAGGCACGATGGTAAAATGATTAAGTTTACAATAAATCATGTTACAATGAACAATCGATGCCAACTAACCTCCGCAATTGTGCCAATCCTCCGTAATTATTAAAAAAAAAAAAGGCTTTGACTCAGGGGGATTTTATTTTCCATTTTTGTGATGACAGAAATTTATTTTTCTCAGCAAAAAAATTCAAAGATTGAAATTCATGACAATAAAACTTAAAAACAAAAATAAAAATTAAAAAATCGATGTCAGAATAGAGCGTAGGAATCTCGATTACCACAACTAACTTAAAGTAGGAAAGTCGTCAGGTAGGAGCGCATACTCTCGACAAATAGGACATGTTCTTTGCTCACTTAACCAACAGCTAATACACTGAAAAACAAATTTCAGAACATGTTAAAAATTAAATAAAAAAGTGTTTATTAAATGTCTCAAACGGGATACCTGTAAAAACGTTTTTTTTTTAGATAAAGATATCGAATCTTTACTCGAAACGTAAGTAGCAGCCCTCATTTGATCGAAACCAATTTTATTCAGAAATATAAAAAATAAGTAAAAAAGAGTCTGAGAAACATAATTTATAAGCTTCAATAATTTTTCTCTTTACTCAAAAGATGGCAGCTAATAGATGTTAACAAAAATTAGTTAGCATCTACGATCTTGTAAATCACATTTTTTTTCTTTTGTTAAAACATTCTATTTCCCCAGCATCCCGTTTGAGAAGCCCGACTCTTGAATAATATTTGCCCATAAATTACACTGCAATCAAGTTATGTAAAAGATAATATAAAATAAACAAATATATATATATATATATATATATATATATATATATATATATATATATATATATATATATATATATATATATATATATATATATATAATACAAAAAAAGTTCAACTTTTAACTTCATACTTTCTATTATTCTTATTATTATTCTTAACTATATCAATTTTAATAGTTATATACTCTAAATTACAGCAAATAAAATTCAGATTTAAAAACACCTCTCTGTGAAAAAGATGTCCACATTGCAAAGTAACAGACGCAGTAAAACTCATTTCAGCAAAGCAAATGACACATGCTTCATCGTTTCCAAAGACGGCAGTACTTTTTCTGCCACTTTTATTAGTTTCTTTCCATGTGCTACGCTCTTGGTTACGCTCTTGGTTCGCCCGAGTTCTTTTAGAAGGCGCAGAAACTACAACCAATTTCAAGTGTTTTTTAAAAAAGTAGATAACAAATAATAACGCACCGAACTTTAAAAAAAAACAAACAATTATTCGGAAAAAATTGTACCATAAAACCATCGCGGATTTGAGAGACAGCAAAAAGAGTAAGAAAAAAAAAAAGTTTTTCAATTTGTAGAAAAAAAACTTTTTTGTTTTTTTTCCTTTTTCATCAGAGAGTTCATTTCAAGTTATAGAAGAAAAAAAAAACAAAAACAAAAACAAAATAGTTAAAAGAATTCAATTATTTACCGGCTGATGTTTTAAGTTTGGTTGGGTGAGCCTCATTTTTCGCAACTCGATTATTCTGAAAACAAACAAAACATCCCGAGTTTTAATATCGAAAGTCATCACGCCTTAAAAAACATATTCCGCAGTAGCATTGATAAATGGTTACTATAAAAACTATAAAAATGTAATGTGTAAACAAAAACAAAAAACCACCATAACCCATTCACCTGATTATAACTTGTATTCCTTCTGATCATTTCAGATATGTTTGATATAAGAACATCTATTTTTACTCCTGACAGCGAGCCGCAATTGGATCGTCTATAGTCCTTTACATGACGAATAAGTTCATCACTGATTGATAAAAATCGTAAAAAGACACAAACAAGAATCTTTAGAAAAAGTTTACTTTGTGAATGTAAAAGAATAATAGATATAAATATATAGATATATATAGATATAAAGAACATTGGATATAAATATATACATACACACACACATACTAAAATTAAACTTATTAGTTGCTAATTTCTAATTCTTTTGATTCATTTGCAAAGGGCTGAGTCTAAAGTGGCCACATTGTTGCCAAACTTGCTTGAAAAAGATTTGAAAGATCTCGAAGATATAAAATGTTACGAAAAAGATTTGAAAAACCTTAAAAACGTGCACAACCTTTAAAATTTTGTTTACGGTAGGTTCTCACCGAGAAAAATTCGGAAATAAAGGTCCAAGACCCAGTATTATTCTGTCAAACATCTTGTTATACTTTAGGCCACCTTTTACAGGAGACTCATTCATATCAGCCTTACTACCTAAAAAGAAAGAAAAATTACCTTTTGAGAACATTTGAACAAAAGATCATCCAAAATAATTTAACAGAGAAAAAAAATCTGTTAAAACGCACTTGCAAAGTTAGATGAAGTTGGTGAACCATCATCTTTTGGTTTAGGCGAGTGAGGAGTAGCTGAGTATCCAGAGGTATTATTTATAGGAGTTACAGAAGAGTTAAAGACTTGAGGGTGCATTGGGATGTTGAAATTCTAAAAAAAAAAGCAATAAATATACTAACATGAACCATACAGGCTTGGGTTTGTAACAGCGCTCTCAAAACCTGAAATCAACGACAAAGTTTTGTAAAACTTTTCTTTTTCTCCGTTTAAACCAAAATAATCAAAATAAGATAATCTAAAATTGTACCATGTTAAGTGATGCTGGTAATGATGGTGGTTCTGCGTACTTAGCAGGTGGCAGCTCTTCAAGAGATTTCCCTTTTTTTAGTTCATCTGATAAGTTATTGAATTCATCCTAGGATTAAAGTGATAACTAAAATATTTACATAGTTATAAAACATTTATGCAAGATCAATCTGGAATAAAATAGAAGAACCGAAACTCAGAATTAAACACCTACTATCATCTTTTCATAGCAATCATAAAATGACTTTTTATAAATTTCCCAGTTATTACATATTTTCAATGAATCGGGAGTTTTTCTAGAAACAACATATTTTAAAGAGACTTTTTTTAAACGGAACAATTTTCTTGATCAAAATAGAAAGAAAAATTCTTACGGCAATTTTTCTATACTACGCTTAACATCATTTAACACTTCAGCTTGATGATTATATTTGGCTATAACAGCATCTCTGTTCACTTTTAAAAATGCTACCTAAAAGAAGAACATAACTCAGAAACGATTTGTAGTTTGAATTAAAAATGGAAAAAACTGGTTGGATAAAATCGTTGTAACAACAGAAACTTTATACCTCTACTTTTTCAGCACGCTTCGAGAGAGCTGTATTTGAAATAGTTAAATGATGAACAATATCCTCATGTTCAACACCTTGGTGTTGGTTTTTAAGTCTAAAAAAAAAACTTTCAAAATTTGTTTCAAAAGATTAAAAAAAATAAAGTGAAATTTAAAAAAAATTATTTTGTCATTCAGCCCATCGACAACCAACAGTTAACAGTTAAAATCAAAGGACTTGCTGTACTTACAATATGATAAATAGCTATACCAGATATGAATATAAGTGTTAACTATAACCTCTCAATGTAACTTTCTACATTTTAAACTCAATTTTATCAAAGATTGTACTTTGTGTGCTACAACTTCAACATGTCACATTATAACATCAAATGTTATATTACAACATCAACATATTATATTACAGAAACAACATGTTGCATTTCAACATCAACATATTACATTACAATCAATACAAATATTACAGTCATTTAACCTTAGTTCTTGCAGTTCTTTTTCAAGTTTAGATATTTTTTGATCTTTTAGCGCAGATTCAGACTTCAATCTATATCATAAACATAATACATATTTAAAACAATCCACTAAATACTTTTAAACTTTGTACAAAAACAGTTCTAAATAAAATAATCTAAAAAAAGGAGTGTGAAAAATGTTCTTGCAATTTAAATTAAATTTATACAACAAATACAACAAAATTTATGCGAAAGAATGATATAGATAACAGTTCATGCATGAATTAATAAAGCATGACTTAATGACTTTTTTTTAATCTTTGCAAGATTACAAATTTTAGAGTGATATGGCTTCAGAAATTTAGAAAAGTGAAAGTTGATTCACAAAGAACAGCAAAAAATCAAAGAACTCCATCTGAATCCGAAGAAAATTTCACTAACAGACAATAATGCTCAACCTCATATAGCAAATTTAACTGAGGAAAAACTGACGTAGTTAAGGTGGGAAATCACCTTTTCGAATCTTAAGCAATGTCCATACAAAGTGTGACCTTTGCTGATGGCAAGTTTTAGAGAATGACAGAGTGATTTCTTTACCTTCAGACTAACTCAAGTCTACAAGGATAAGATATATGCCCAGCCCAATTAATGGAAGAAAGCCGAATTGATGGGAAAAGTGGTTGCTGGTAATTACTTGATTGTACATTTATACTATAGTAATAATAATAATAACAATAATAATAATAATAATAACAATAATAATAATAATAATAATAATAATAACAATAATACTAATAATAATAATAATAATAATAATAATAATAATAATAATAATAATAATAATAATAATAATAACAATAACAATAACAACAATAATAATAATAATAATAATAATAATAATAATAATAATAATAATAATAATAATAATAATAATAATAATAATAATAATAATAATAATAATAATAACAATAACAACAATAATAATAATAATAATAATAATAATAATAATAATAATAATAATAATAATAATAATAATAATAATAATAATAATAATAATAATAATAATAATAACAATAACAATAACAACAACAACAATAATAATAATAATAATAATAATAATAATAATAATAATAATAATAATAACAACAATAACAACAACAATAATAATAATAATAATAATAATAATAATAATAATAATAATAATAATAATAATAATAATAATAATAATAATAATAATAATAATAATAATAATAATAATAATAATAATAACAATAACAATAACAACAACAATAATAATAATAATAATAATAATAATAATAATAATAATAATAATAATAATAATAATAATAATAATAATAATAATAATAATAATAATAATAATAATAATAACAATATAATAATAACAATAATAATAATAATGATAACAACAATGATAATAAATCTATGGAAGTCTGCACCTTTGTTCTTCTGAAAGCTTTAAATTTAGGCTGGCAATTTGATTCTGCAACTCCCTTCTTTCATGTGCCAACCTCTTAGATTCATTTTGGTGATTCTGCTGCTGTTGTGCAAAATCTTTTCGCAAGTGCTCCACAAAAGAAAATACAAATACTAACTGATAATTAGACATTTTATATCTTATATTTACATATACCATCAAAAATTTAAGTATATCTGAAAGTACTTTGCAAAAATCCTCACAAAAGATATCAACATATAAATTAAACATCATTTTGAGAAAAGTTTAGACAAAACATAAATCACATCCCATGTGTTTAATTTACATTTAAATGCTGATTTTAAATTATCTAAATAATTTTCCATTTATTCACTTACAAGTTTTTTATATTATTTATACAATAACTTATTTATACATGTTGTAATCACATTCCATGTGTAGATACTTGTTTTGTATAAGTTATTGCATAAATAAATAAAATATATAAATATATATATAAATAAAAATAACGTAACAAAAAATGATTACACAGAAGCCTAGTCAAAGGCTTTAGAATAAAAACAAGAAAAAAATAAAAAAATAAAAAATAAAAATAACAAGTTGTGTGAAGCAAAATCAAATAAAACTTACCTCAATTAGCTTGTGAGCTTCTTTTATTTCATTATTTAATTTATCTTGCATTGAATTAAACTTTAAACTGAGGTTGTGTAGAGAGTTTGCAGATTCCTCGATTTGCTGCTGACTCAACTTACGCTCATTTATTAAAGCTTTATTTGTATTAATCAGCACATCATTCTTCCTCAGGATTTCATCATATTCTTTGCACCCAAGCTCAGCTTGTACTCCAATGTCAACAGCACAATTTTTTTCAGAAGTTTCTACTCTGCTGCTTATTAACTTTTCAAAGTTTTGATCAATCTCAATGCGGTATTCTGAATTTTCATTAAGTTCTGCTATATTTTTGGTTACTTTTGATGTTTCAGGATCACAAAATGTAAACATTCCTTGGGCTAATCCAGTAATAATGTCTTTGCTTAGCCTTTCATAACAATAATTAGTGAGATATTTAGTTGTACATGAAGTGATGACTCGCTCAATTTCATTCTTTAAATTCCCTTTTAACAACAAATCAGTATAACTTTTTGAAGATTGAATAACTGAAAGATTTTTATCATTTGAGACTTTATCTTCTTCCAAAGTACTTTCATTCAAGAATTCATCTTGTCTAGGCTTATAATTTTGTAGATTGATCTGTGAATCATCCAATGTTAATGAACTTGAACTGTTATTGTGAGTTTGGTTTTTTCTTGTAAAATATTGAGAATTACAAAGCTGCTTCTCTAATGTTTTTTGACTAATTTTCATGTTTTCCTGAATGGGTGCAATAGAATTTCTCTTTTGAGACTCAAAAACATTTGATAAGGAAGTCGATTTAAATTGAACGAAGTTATTTTCCCTTTCATCGTCCATTGATAAGATCAGAGGCTCAACAGAACTTTGTTTTCCTCTACGCTTTGCATCTTTTAACAGCAACATTTGAAAAAGCTCTATACTCTCGGTTTTGCCCATCTGCACAACACTTGATTTTTTTGATGGATCTACAGACATTAACAGCTTCATCTCTAGTTCATTAAGATTGTTTTCTTCTAGACAATAATTACTATCAACATTTTCCATAGATAGAGGAGTGTCAATGAATACTTCTTCTATTAAATCAGGAAGATCTTGATCGTCACCTGAATCACACACCAATTCAGACTGTTGAAAGTCTCTCAGTGGGGTAGCTAAATCAATATCTTCTTTAATTGAGATGTTTTCATCTTTTGGTATTTTTTTATTAGGAAGTTGTGAACTTTCAGTAAAACTATTTTCTAAAGAACTTGGTGGTTGGCAAAATAAAGTATCGTTCTCCAAACAACTAAAACTTTCTGATTCCGATGATCTTGAAGAACATGGTAGAGTAAACTTAGGATAAAATTCAGTAGCGTATGGGTTCATAGAACCAGATAAAGTTTGCATTTGCAAATGATTCCTATCAAATAAAGGTTCTTCACTTGTGGGTGTTAGTGTTAGACTATTATTTTGAATGCGATCTTTCCAAACTTGAAAAAGAACTTCTTCACTGGATAGATAGACAACACTTCTATTTTTTTTATCAAATGAAAATTTATTGCATTTCCAAAGAAATGTTCTCAAACCACCAACTTCTTCTATTAAAAGTTTAGAATTCTCATCTAACATATTCATAAATTCAATTATAAAATGGCTGTTATGAACATCCAGCATAACTTTTTTCTCTAAAAGCTCCTCAAACAGCCTAAAAATCAAACAACAGTATACTTGATCTATTTTACACAACAAAAACCTTAAGATGATAATTTTACTGAAATTTATTTCTGCCATTTTTTTAACTTATAATTATTATACGCATAACTTACTGGTATATGCCTAATGCAGTACCCAATGGGTCTGGTATTAGTCCAGCATATTCAGAGAAATCATCAGAAATACAGTCTATGTCAAAGGGTGAACTATCGAGAATGAAATTTTTTTGGGGTAAATCTGATGTCAGCAATGCAGGTTGGTCTTTAGAACTAAAAATTTAAAATACTTTAATTAAATAGCAAATCATTGGATTGAAATCTAAAACAGCTATTTGAGTTTAATAGCCAATCTGGATTGAGATCTGAAACAGCTATTTGAGTTTACATGATAGAAAATTTTGTTTTATAGTATGTTACCATGGATTTAAAAATATAGAAATATTTCTTACTGAGTCTCAGAAGAAGTTCTACTTTTATGGTCTTGATACGGAATCTCCAAAGTAACCTGGAACATTTCATTAAATTTAAGTTTTAACATTTTTTTCACAAATTAGCATAAATATGATAATTAAATTACAAAAATAAACAAATGAATTTAAAAAACCAAAAAAACCATAAAAACTCAAACTTAAATTTAAATTTTACTTTAATTGAACTAAAATGATGTAAAAATATTTGTTTCTCATTTCTTAACAAAGTCAAAATATGAGTCAAGTAACATACAACCATAACATACAAGCCATTTAGAATATTAGCATAACATGTAAGCCATGTTTCATTTTTGTTTTATTATATCAGCCATTTCAATTTTCAATAGCAATATCAAAAACTAGCAAGATTACTGAGGTAAGTGTTTTATTAAACTAATTAACCTCACTTACCTCACTTATTAACCTTGCTAGTTTATATATGTTTATATTTATTTATATATGTTTATATGTTTATATATGAAACATCAATTTAAAGAATTTTACCTTTTGTTTGACCTTCTTTTTGGTTGACTTTGTTTTTTTCAACTTAATCTAAAAGTTAGGATTTTCTATAAATATTTTTAATCTCTATAAATCATTAATATGATATTTTGATTTTTCATTGAAATATTAAAGTTTGAAGTAAAACTAAAGTTTGAAATTTTAATGAAAAATCAAAGTTTTTTATTTCTGGACTTTGTAATAAAAAAAAAAAAAAAAAAATAAAGAAAAAAAATCAGAGCTAAAAAATTCAATAAATGCAACTGACAAAAAAAGAGAATTTGTGTTGCACTCTTTTCTGATTTTATTCAGTCAGATATTTTTTTGGAAATCTTACTGGTTGAAACAGACTCTCTTCATTTTTATTCTTCAAAACAACAAGTTCCACACCTGGTAAATATAGGAAACAAAAAACATGTAAAAATTGTAAAAAAATAAGTAAAAGTAGGAAAAAAAATTGTTAAAATATGTAAAACACTTAAAATATTTAAATATCTAAAAAAAAAAAAAAAAAAGTAATGAAAACAGATAACATTTTACTTAATTTTGACAATTTAAAATTAACTAGTATACAAATATTTGACAAGGTTTCAATATTTTCAAAAAACTTCATACCTTCATGCAAGCCTTCAGAGAAACCCTAAAAAGAGTTTAATTAAATATTTTTAAAAGTTTGCCAAAAACCACACTATGTAAAATCATAGAAACCTTATATAAATGCAAAATCTGACTTTAATTTCTTTTTGCACATCTTTGCGGTTTTGGGGCATCTCTTGAGGCCGTGATTGATCTAAATGAAAAAAAGTGATTTTTTAACTTTAAAACGAAGAATTATAATAACATAATTATGGCGTGAGACAAAATATTACCAGCAGCATCTAAAATAAAATTTTATAAGTGAAGGAAGAGTAGAAGTTGTTGCAATATACAAAAGGTATGTTTACAGTTCTTTGGATTTTGTATAGTCTAGAAAAAGATGCAAATTAAATTTTGATTGTTTTCAAATGTATTAAGGGATGTATAAAAATGTATAAAATGGATTGAATCTATAAAATGTATAAAATGGATTGAAGCAATTGATTGAAACAGCTTTTTTGTAAACTTAAATCATTCCAATTTAAAAGCAGTTAAAAGTTAAGACTAAAATTAATAAAAAAAACTACAAAAGCGAATGGATGGACACAATAGTAAAAGTGAAAAAAAAAAAATAATAATAATAATAAAACTACAAGTGGGTATTTATCAATTCCATATGAAGGTAATTATTCTCAGAGATACTTATGACCTTAAGTAGCAAATATCATTGAGAAGTTGATAAACAGAAAACATCTACATGATCTTCAGTTAGCATAGCTCTATACATAGTAGATCTTTTAGGGTAAAATCAAAACTGTTTTCCACAAAGTACGCTAATAGTTGCAAGTAAATGGCCTTTTCTAAAACATTTTTTGAAAAACACTTTTTAAAAAGTAGATGAAATTGGTTATGGGTTTTTCTATTATTTATTTCACTTTCTTTTTTTTTAATAATGATAAAAATTGTTTACTATAACTTTATTGGCAGGATGTGAGACAAATAAATTTTGGCTATGTAGGAACTATATTTTAGATTGACTTCCAGAAGGTTTTAGGGTTAAGAGTATAAAAAAAAAATGACAAAATAAAAAAAAAAAAAAAAATAAAAAAAAATAACAAAATGAGGTCAGCTTTTAGTAAAATGTTGGTCCTTATCTTTCAAAATGATTCACCAATTAGAAACAATTAACTGTATTAAGCTATCATTTACTGGAAATTGTAACTTTTATCTTACAACATTTTACTATCTTTGGTAAGAATTTAACATTGGTGAAATTTTATGAAACCTACCATATTGTGATCACTTAACGAAGCTGCAACTCTCTTCAGTTCTGTATATCAATGAAACGTGGTTAAGGTCTATTAGCACTGATGTTAATTTGGTTACAATGGTAATAGTATTCTTGAAACTGCTGTTAAAGTGGGAAGTTGAGTAATCAGATCCTTATGAAACTTTTAGATTTCGGTATTTATATACATAACAAAATTAAATTTCGGTATTTATATACATAACAAAATTAAATTTCGGTATTTATATACATAACAAAATTAAATTTCGGTATTTATATACATAACAAAATTAAATTTCGGTATTTATATACATAACAAAATTAAATTTCGGTATTTATATACATAACAAAATTAAATTTCGGTATTTATATACATAACAAAATTAAATTTCGGTATTTATATACATAACAAAATTAAATTTCGGTATTTATATACATAACAAAATTAAATTTCGGTATTTATATACATAACAAAATTAAATTTCGGTATTTATATACATAACAAAATTAAATTTCGGTATTTATATACATAACAAAATTAAATTTCGGTATTTATATACATAACAAAATTAAATTTCGGTATTTATATACATAACAAAATTAAATTTCGGTATTTATATACATAACAAAATTAAATTTCGGTATTTATATACATAACAAAATTAAATTTCGGTATTTATATACATAACAAACCAATTATTTTCTAAATACTTAGCTTCAGAATTTTTTTAGTTTTATTTTTTTAGTTATATTTTAAGCCTTTTTTTTCATACACATAGCAGCATTACAGAGTAAGGAATAATTTTAAAATATTTTAAGGAATAATTTTAAAATATTTTATTATTTCTAACAACTTACTTTTCCTTTCTCATATTTTTCTGCCATTTTTGAAAAAAAAAAAAAAGAACAGCAAAAAAACATATTGCAAAGAAAAACTACACCGACTATTGCTACACCAAGTAAACAGATTAATTTAATACAAAAATTTAGAAAAAAATTTAAACTTCATTCCATTTATTGCTGAAATTATCAATTTTATTAACAATAAAATATTTTCAGAAATGCTGAAAACTGGTTTAAAGTCTTTGAGATTATTGGAAGAATCTTATATTATCAAGCCATCAGAAGAATCTTTCCCCTTCTACAGATGAAAATAAGAAGAAACGTTCTTTATCTTTGTCACCTTTTTTGTGTGCAATTTAAAACTCATTTCATGTAACTTTTACAAACAAATATGGTACAAGAAATCCCCTTCAAACTTAATACATTTCCCTCCTTACACAATTTTTTAAGTTTTATATGTTTTTTGGCAGCCCTTCCATTATTATTTGATGCTACTTTCTAAAAAGTATTGTAACACTTTTTCGTAACAATAAAAAACCAGGCTTTTAAATTACAATTACCAAATAATTTTACTTCTAATCATATTGTCTGAAATTACTCCTAAATACCTTTATCAATGGTGTTTATAAATTCATTTTTTCTGACATTCTGTTGCTTCAGCCCTTTATTAGAATTCCTGTCACTTTTCACCTGCCTAAAACGTCAAAATAATTTTTTATAATCACAATTATGAAGCAGGCTTAAAGTTAATACAAGTATATATATAGAATTATAATCACAATTATCAATATTTTATTTTCAAAGAATTTAACACCTCAAGTTTTTTTGTTGGTTTTCTTTGCTGCAAGGTTTGTTTTTTAATTCTTTATTTTCGTCTGTCCACTAAAAAAAATTTTAATTTAATTAACAATATAATATTATTTATTATAATAATAACATTTAATTTATTTTATAAATTGAAATTGAAGCTTGTTGGCAAAATTTTAATTCAAAGGTAATTTACCATTTCGTTCTCCATAACAGGATAATTGGGTCCTGGACCCTTAAATTTAAGTAACTTGTTTTATAAGTAGTCTATCATTTTGGGTGCATATTCTGTAAACAGATTAATTGGCCCCAGACCCTTATTATTTTTAGAAGGAAATTTTTTGTTCAAAGGTGGAAGTTCATGCAAAACTCTGATTTGTTGTGAAATCTTAATGAATAAAACTTATTTTTCAGATATAGTTTGGGTCTGAGTCACCAAAACTAAGTTTGGTGCATCATTTTGTGTCTTTGTCTCTAAAACCCCTAAATAAATCCATAAAACTATTTTCTCAAAAAATTGTGTTGCTTGACTTATTTCTAATGTCTAGTAAAATTTTTCAGTACAAACTAATTTTACAGCCGAATTACTAAAAAAAGGTAATTATATTTTATATTGTGTGTGTGAGTTTTATAACATTTTTCGAGCAGATCCTCTTCATAAAAGAATGCATAAAAATTACTTTGTCAATGAAGTACATGTCTTATTGGAATTGGGAAAAAAAAAAAAAAAAAGAGTCTAAAAATAATTTGCTGGTAAAAATCTACTTAAGGAAAGTTAAAACCTTGTCTTTAAGTCGGCCATCAATAACGTCGAGTAAACTAATCTTTATCACGAAACCATGACAGTCAGGGGTTAAACACTTGCTACTTAAAAGTTCCTGAAAACAATTTTTTTACTTTAAAAATTATAAACATAAGAAACTGACGATAAAAGATAAATTCAATGATGAAATTAAAATAGAGCACATTTTCATGACCATTTCACAGATTCAGAAAGCTTTGACTTATAAGGATGAGTTGGTTTATAAAAAAAAAAAAGTTAAATAAATAAGTTATAATCATGAAAATAAACCAATTATGAATATACCCTTTTAGAAATTTCCATTTCTGTTTTATACTTTTTCCAACAAACAACATGCATCTTGATCAGACAATGTTCTGTGCACTGCAGACATATAAATCCTTTAAACTCTATAATTCAGAAAATTCATTAAAATTCTTTAATCCATTAGCAAGAATTTATAGTAAAACAAAAAAAAAAAAATGAAATTGCCTTTTTTTAAAGTACAATCATTAAAATATTTATTTCTTTACCAGGATCATTGAAATAGATGGCTCTTGTTCGGAGTGAACACATCAGGTAGCGACACAGGGCATCAGGAGCTGGAGGGTGCCTACATAAATCCAGCAAAGATTCAGCAGTCAACTAAAACAATAAATAATTAAAACTAAGCTTAAGATCAATTAATTTACATAAAACCATTATATTTAAACAGTTCATTCATTGTAAAAACATATTTGGAACAACTTAGAAAACTATTTAAAAATTTCTCACACGCAGATTTGCAGGAATTGATTCTTCTATGTATTCTACTGAACCAGGCCATAGGACATTAACTAGAGCATTAGGCTTTGAACTTAATTCCAGTGCATTTTGTAAAGGGTCTTGAGCTTCTTGAAACCTTAAAATAAAACAAAAATGTGCAGAGTAAATAGCTGCTTTAAACATTAAAGAAGTACTAAAGGTTTAAAACCTGTTTTACCTGTTTTGTGCCAGCAATACTCTTCCAATACCAAGATATGGAAGAGGAAAACAAAAATCAGCAAAATTCTTGTTGATTTGTTGGTAGTGAAAAATAGCTTTGTTCCATTCCTAAAATAAGTGAGTTTATAGGATTAAGTAAAACTTTATACACTTTTTCTATAACAATAACTGGACTCACAATGTCACAAGGTTCACAATGACAACAAAATGATATTAAATAATGGCCAAGTGTTCAAGGATTGCAAATCATAAAATAAAAAATAATACTTATGTTAGTATTTCATAACATAACTTGAAATGACTAAGAAGCAAAGACTTATGTATTATATTATACATTATATATTGATTGATGTATTACATGAATGTGAAGTTAACATTTAAAAAACTATAGGTTGGATTTTTGCTTTACTACTAAACCCAACAAATTTGAATCTAAAAAATCATTAAAAATAAAAAAATTAAAAATTACCATAAAGCCGACTTCAAAGCAAGCTGTTGCATAACTATATAATAAAGCTATAGTGGGTCGTGGAGAAAAGACCTAAAACAAAAAGTAAATAAATAAAAATTTAAATAAAAACCAACTTTTATACTTTTTTTTTATCCCAAAAGTCACTATCTGATTTGTTTTAGTTACAGCTTCTAGATTAATCACTTTTTCTGCATTTTATTTTCGGATGACTGAAGACAAACTCAAAAAATTACACTTCACAACAATGTGCTGTGATGGTGTTGGTGTATGCATGAAATAATAATTCAACAGTTGTATTCCAATAAAACGTTAATGGAAAATAGAAGTTTCAATTCATCAGACTTACCAAACTATTTTAAATCTAGTTTTTTGTCTTCTTTTGAGCAATTTTAAAATGTGATTTTGGTTGTAAGAAATATTAAAAATCTCTTCAAATGCAAATCTTGAAAGTCAATAAAATGAAAATATGGTGCTTTACTTAAACCTGTTCTAATCGCTTCAAAAAAGATTTAAAAAAAAACTTTGCCAACACATGCCTTAACTTGTTGTCCTAAACATATTTATGCCAACTGATGTTTACAAAAGATATCTTGGTACAAACATAGCTATTTAAAATAGTTTTAACATTTTGAATATCACTGTTCAAGTTTTCTCTTTGAGTGATTCTCTCAATGAATTGGATCAATGATCCTCTCAATGATTCTCGCAATGAATTGGAATTTTTTTTCAAGATCACAAGCTCTAGTCAGATATCAGTAAATAATTTTTTTAAAAAATAATTATTTACTCAACTGAGGTCTATTTCCAACAGGCTTTCAATTTCTATATCTACAGCCAAATGCAGATACATAGTCTATTTGCAGTAGATGACCCTACATTCTTATCAAAATTTGAAAATGTTATTAACTTAATGGATTACCTAGAAAACTTTTCTAAATAATCTAGCTGCAGCAATTTTAAAATGTAACAGTAAAAAAAGAATAAAACCTCAGGCTGAATCTTTAGAATATCAATACATTTCTGATATTTATTGACTGCTCGTAGAAAGTTTTTTGATAACAGTGCATCAGTTCCCTAAGAAAAAACATAAAAATGCAATGTATACCACTATTTAAATAAAATGCAACTTGGAAGCATTAGTGAGTTAACAGCAAGTATTGATGTGTTAATAGCAAGTATTTTTTTAGGTTTGAGGCTAACATAGATTAAATGTTAATGCTACAAGGATAATAGCATCTATTGCTGGGTTAGTACCAATTTAAAAAAAGAAAACATTTTTTAATAAACCTCTTTAGAATAATACTCCATGTCGCTTAATATGGTTTGCATGGAATTAGTCTAAAAAGGAAAAAAAAAATTTTCAAACCAAATGAGTTGCATTAAAAAGAAAAATAGTAAAGAAAGTGAGCCTCAGAACAGAAACCAACTTTAAATTAAAAAAAAAAACAATACTGACACTAAAATTGAAATAAATGCATTACAAACCTCTTTTGCATTAGCATTTTTTTCTTTAGCAGATGTCTTTAACTTTAGAAATATACAAAGAAAAATAATTCAATATACACAATAATTCAATAGAATTTTAGTTTCAGCTATAAAGTTACTTTGAAAAAGCGAATATGTAAAGGTAAAGTTCATGCAAATGGTTTTCCCATATTCAAATGATTACATCATAAAGTCTATGCTATCTCCATTTATATATGAGCATGATGGTGCTTTTAAAAATTGTTTGATGCAATTTTAATGATCCATAAGTCATTTTAATTGAACACTTGTAAAATGAAGTAAAATACTTCTGTTATTTATCTCAGTCATGCTATTATCTCAGTCTGTACAATCGCAGCTATTAATCTTCAAATTTATCAAATTTATCGAATTTAGCAAAACTTCTTCCTTTTTTCAGTGTATTAGATATATATATATATATATATATATATATATATATATATATATATATATATATATATATATATATATATATATATATATATATATATATATATATATTCTAATATATAAAATAGTTGAAAAAAAGTCACACTTCTGTGGTTTTAAGATACAAATAAATTATTAAAGTTGGACTTATGTTTTACTTTAAATGTTTTTTCACTATCATTTGTTCACTTAAAACATGATTTAGAAAAAACTCTATTGGCTGTTTACTAGGCAGGGGAGATTTGGATTTTTACTTTTAAAGAAACTTAGAAATTTAACATTTTTTTCTTAATTATGAAAAACATACAAGACCAAAATCTTGTTGTTTCACTAATGTTAAAATCCTGTTGTTTATAAATGTTAAAATAACTTAAAAAAACAACAACAAAAAAACAACAAAAATATACCCAAAGACAAAAAAAAAAATCTAAAAGCTAACATTACAACTGTTATAAATTACCATTATAATTTAACAGCAATAAAATATTAAATTAACATTAAAAGTAAACTTTGGAAGAATAAATGTTTAGCATATTAAATTAAATACTTTATTATTTTAAAAAATTACCTTAACTTTTTTGGTGGAGGTGCTTTTTTTAAACAGGTTAGCTGCCTTACTGCAGTGACAAATTAAGAAATTCAGATAACAAAATAAATGATTTCAGATTCCGAAAAAGAAGAAAAGAAGGAAGAGAAGAAAAAGAAGGCTTTCTCATTTAACTTACTTAATAAAATAAATTAATAAATAAAATAACTTAATAAATAAATAAATAAATAAATATTCTGACAAAAATTTAGAACTTACACATTGCTGTCTTCATCTAAAAAAAAATAAATAAATAAATATTCTGACAAAACAAATTTTAAAGAATAAAAATCTTTAAACTGGAATTAATCCACCCTTTGCCTAAAAATGCAAATTTTATTTATATAAACTTACTTATATAAATATATTTATGTAAATTTATATTATATTTTTATAATTCATAGATATTGAACCAAATATCACAAATTTAACTTTCAAGCCTTTGTTATAGTTTTTTTTAAAAAAAAAAGTTTTCTATAAAAGTTTAAGACTTTATAACACATTATTTTCTTAAATTATGAGGGTGGGCTTAAAAAACATTGCTGGTAGGCTAAAACTGTGCATATAGAGTAAAGAAATAGAAATAAACAAAATAAACAGAATTCTAAAATTTGCCACATCAAATGTCTCTGGCTTGGTTCTGTTCTTATTAACAAGAATGTTATTTCCTAAAAAGTATAGTTCAATTTGAATACAATTAAAGCAGTCCACCAAATATTTTAAGCTTTACAAACCAAAATCCATTTTTACTAACTTAATATTGTACAAGATTCACAGATCAAAATTCTAATTTGACCCTTTGCAGTTGCTGACATCCAAATTCTGCAAGATGTTTAGTGAGATTCAGCATAAAGCTGTATTTTATATGGCTATCTAACAACTTTGGATCTTTGGATATAATGAATTTCAAAACTGTTAGCTGTTATACTTAAAGATCTAGTGTCTTTTGATAAGCACATTGTTATAGCTAAACTTTTGTTTAATGGATGTGATGCTGGATTTGGAAATATATATTTATTAAGAACTCCTCCGGACAAATGTTTAAAATACTTTGCCACTAAAATCAGTTTGGCAAGCAGGCTCATGTAAACAGCCCCTATCTTTACTTTTGTTTGTAGTGATATCTTGTATAAAGTATTTGACTTTTTTAGTTAGGATAAGTCAATTGGTCATAATTTAAAGACCCTTTCAAGAGTTTTATAACATAAGCAGGAGAAGTCTATTCGAATGAAATAAACATTGCTAACATTGGTCTTGTGATTGTATTCTTTGTGATTGTATTGATTGTATTGTAGACTTGATGATTTTAAAAGATTTTAAACAAAAACCAAGATTTTGTGTTTGGAATCTAGAGTTCTTAAAAAAAAAAGCCATAACATTTCAAAAGAAAAGGCATTTAATGCACCTTATCCAAAAATGTTTAACAAAACAATAAATTTATTACTACCTGTATCATCATCAGTGACCAGTGGAGGCATCTAAAGGAAAAAAAACAGTTTATCTTTAAATATATTTTCAATAATAAAAAGTAAAATGAAAAAGATATCAGAACAGAAAAACTGCTTTCACAATATCTATAGATTAGTAAAAAAAAAATGTTTACGTTATCAGCGCTGTCATAATTTAATGATAACATAGAAATGTTTTCTTCGTCACTACATTCAAAATTTTCCTCCTCACTGTCTTCATTATAAATAGCTTCATGATTAACAATGCTGAAAAAATATTAAAAGAGAACTGTTGAATTTTATATAATGATAGTATTATACAGATATTTCTTGATCTGGATATTTCTTCATGACCATCGAAAATTTCAGTTAAATAAAGAAACTTAAAATCTATTTTCATTGACTAAAAAATTTATTTTTATGGATTTTTCATTCAAACTCTTTATAACTAAATCTTTGATTCATTGATTTTATTAGTTTGATGTTATAAAAAACTTTCATCATATAAGGTTCTACACAAACAAATACAATTTGTTTAAAAGTGTATACATACTTATTAGATGTCAATTGAAGCTTTAATTTAAAATTTTAAATTATGCAGGATTTTTATTTATCAAATTATTGATTTTATATTTTGAAAAAAACAAAAAAAAAAAAACAATAATAAACAAAATTGTAAGCTTATATCAATAAAAATAAACACATACTTTAATGCAATTGGCTGCAGGGCATTGGAAACTAAAATTTAAAAATAATTTAAATTGAAAATAAATGAAAACTTTCCAAAGATTTTATCTGCCATGCAGTTTTATAATCATATCGTCTGAACATAATATATGGTTCAAAACATTCAGACATTTGTCAGACAGACATGGATGGACATCTGTACAATCGTAGCTATTAATCTTCAAATTTATCAAATTTATCGAATTTAGCAAAACTTCTTCCTTTTTTCAGTGTATTAGAATATATATATATATATATATATATATATATATATATATATATATATATATATATATATATATATATATATATATATATATAGATGGATAAACATCTATATATATATATATGGATGGATAAACATCTGATGTTTTTCTGCTTCACACCATCAAAAAAACAGACATCTTCCATGTCTGTCAGACAACATTTGATATTAGTGAACATCCATCTAAAATGATGGTCTTGTGATTGCATTCTAGACTTGATGATTTTAAAAGATTTTAAACAAAAACCAAGATTTTGTGTTTGGAATCTAGAGTACTTAAAAAAAAAAAAACATATCAAAGATAAAAGATTTGGATATTTTAAGGATGGTGAAGAAGATTACTAAAAGAGAATAGGTTACTAATGACTTGCTAATGAGCTATATAAAAATCACTAATAAGCTAATATAAAAGTTACTAATGAGCTATATAAAAATCGGGTAATGTGTAACATTACCTCATTTTTATACAGCTTCAGCGATTAGCAAGCAAGAAGAAAAAGTTTATCTTGTATGTTAAAAAAAAGTTTATCTACATGTTAAACATGTTTAATACTAACCATGTTAGTAGCTCAATAATTGAAAATGTTGCTATTACTGAAGAGAGAGAATTAAGCAATAACAAAGATGCTTCTATAAAATGAGGTCCAAAGTCCAATTTTGTACATGAACAGAATAAACAAATTGATTTTTTGAACAGTCATCTCATTTTATGGTTATTTTATTTTATGGTCATTAGAAGTTTATAAGTGTTTTATTAGTCTCCTGAAAAGATTTTGCAAACTAGTTTCCCAACGATAACATACCTGACCTAGATATTGTCTTGTAATAAAATGGTTTAAAAAAAATTGTTCCTGTCCTCACCCCAATCTCACAAAGCGTTTGTAAACACCTAAAAATTAATTTAAAGAAACAAGTGGAAAAAAAAGTGCTTTTTTATTTTAAGCCTTTATCTTAAATTAGGACTAACAATAAGACAGATTATCTGTTATCTGTTGTGTCTTTGATGTTATTGAATTCCTTATAAGAATAAATGCAAAATTTTAATATCCTGCAAAAAAGTTCCTAGATGAATGTGATAAATATTTTTTTAAAAGAATAGTTCTAATATTGATTATCACATCTCATGAGAAGAATGCTCAATCCTCAACAAACAAAATTTAAAGAATAAAGTTAAATTTTTTAAGCAAATCTTACATCTTCATGTGCAGATCAGTATACTCCATAGCTTTTAACATTCACTTGTATTTATATAAAGTATAATCACTTTTCTAATTCATAACTCAAAAAGGCTAAAGAAAATCTCAATGGGGTTAAAGCAAATGGCTATGTAAAATAGAAAAGTGGAAAATATGGTTACATTATTTGAACCGTCTTTAAAAAAACTCTCAACATTGTTATTCAAACTCAAAGTTATTGGGTTATTTGTCCTCAAATGTATCATTTTACCAAATAAATAAAATTTTATTTAATGACCTCAATGAGTATAAGCAAAAAACGATTGAGAATGTTTAGGACCCATATTCATTACCCAAATATGTTCATCTGGAAGCAAAAAATCACATAACTAATAGGACTTTTGAACAAAAGTTGAACAAAACAGAATGATTGAGTTAAACCATTACAAGTATCTGGTGGTCAAAGGCTCATTACACAGCTGAATAAATAAACTGATGCTTAATTGCTGATTAGAGCCTTACTTTTAAGTCTAAAAATAACTTTAGTTTGACAAAAAAAAAAAAAAAAAAAATTGTATACGTTCATTCTTTATTCTTTCATTCAGAGCCTGTAATTCCGTTTTCACTTCGCATATATCAAGTGCTTTTGATAAAACATCCAAAGCTGTTTTTCTGTCACCAAACTCATATAAAGCATGAGCATATCGATATTGACCCTAGTAGTGAAATATGTTTAAATTAATGTCAAATTGTTTTTCGCTGTGACAATGTGAACATCGATGTTAACATCAAAAGAAGTCTCACTTTATCAAGAGGATTAAGTTTAAGTCTTTATTTAATAGACAACAAATATCAAAAATCCACCAATAGTTTTCTTTAAAAAAAAAAAATGGAGGTCTGAAGCCTGAGAGAAATGAGATCAAGTTTTGAGACAAAATATACAAGATAGAAAGTTAACTTATAGGTATTTAAAAGAGGACCAAAGTCATAAAAACTCAGATTTGTTCCCTATTTTCATTTCAATTAAAAATCTTGCCATAAAAATATATATTTTTTCTTTTTAAAAAAACTTACCTTTTCCCACATTGGGTCCAATGTTGTAGTTCTTCGACCATCTGAAACAGCTGATCTAAAGAGTTTACTATACAAATTAACTACTTTTTGCTATTATGTAAAAATTAATTCCATTTTTCATTTTCTTTGAATCAAACTTATATTTTCAAAAAATACTGACCTGAATTCCTGCATTTTCAAATAACAAGCAGCACGATTTCCATAAATAATGCAAACAAATGGTCTAAAAAGTCACACCAGTCATATAAAACGAGCTCACAATATATATGTTTTACTTAAATATTTCTTTCTGGATGTTCAACCAAATATATATATTATTAACAAGGTAATGTATTTTTTCTTGTTTAAAAAAAAAAAATTATTTTTTTAGCAAAATGTTCATTCTTGACAGCTCAACTTTATCAAAGCTTTTATAGCACAGGAAGGTTGAAAAATTTCATAAAAACTTTTTCTTTTTAAGTCAAATGTTCAAAACATTTCACTTTGGTGCAGCTAAAAAAAAGCACCAAACTTTCATTCAAATTTTCTTTCAGCTCTTTTTTTCTGTTTTTAAATCAACTTTTAACATTTTATAAAAGAAATTCAAAAACTAGTTGCTGAAAATAGACAAAACTTTGAATTAAAAAAAGTTCTAACTTTGTATGAAGAATTGATGTGTAGAAACTGATTGCTTTACTGTACTCACGTAGCAAGAAATGTTCATTACCATTTTGCTTGCTCTTTGCTAAGCTCTGAATTACATACAAAAATAAAGTCACTTCTCACAAAAGAAAGATTCTTTACGCTTATTTTTATCAACATATTTAGAATAATTATTTTAGCCTAAGATTTTGCAACTAAAACATTCTTTATATTATCAGCATAAAGAATGTTTTAGTTGCAAAATCTTGGGTTGCAGAAAAAACATAAAATAAAATTAAAGAGGTGGAAACTTTTAACAGAAATTATTTTTTGAGTTAAAAAATATTCATATTTGCTTGTGTGCACACACACAATTAAGTATAAAGTTGCAAACTATCATTTTTTGAAACAAAATGACCTAAAGATGGCACAAGAAGGAAGAACATCATTTTGTCTGGATTTTTGATCACTCTTCTTTTGCATAATCTTTCAGGTCTTTCAGATTGAAAATATTTGCTATTGCCTTGATTTTCCTTAACAATTCTTGACTAGATTTAAGTCTGGCTCTCACTTGGGTATTCCAAAGTATTGTTATAACAGAAATTTCTACCATTTTTTGGAAACTTCTGCTGCAAATTTTGTTTCATAATACTTTTAGATGTTTTGCTGCATCCGTAAGCTATATTTTACTGCAGGATTTCTAAATGTTTCAAAATGTTTACATATTCTTCATTTTGCTTCATTCTGATGAATAACAACACATACCTACACATATAGATTTGCAAGGGTACAAAGTGTGCACAGTATGAACAGAAGTGTGTACCCGACACACAGGTAGAAAATGGTATAAAATCAAAATAATGCTTAAAGAGGAAATAAACTGAGAGGAAAAAAAAAAAGAGTGATAACAACAACTTGTCACCTCATCAATGGTAGAATCTCTTTCAAAAACTTCTAAAGGCTTTTCACCATTATAGATAGCTTTTATGTAACAACACACTAAAATATATATATAAATACTCCTAACAAACAAAAAAAAGTTGATACTTTGAATATTATTTTTGAAATACAATATAATTGAATAGAAAAATATTTTAAAAAATGAAAATGAAACAAATAAGAATTATTCTAATTAAAAACTTGAAGAAAGCAAATAAAAATAATACGCTGCCAAGCAGACAGAAAAAGAGCTTCATCCAACTTAAAATTCATTTTGATTTGAGATCTAAAAAAATGCCATTAAAAAAAAAAAAGAATGTTTATTGAGAACTATTTAAATAGAAGCATCATAGAATAGTAAAAGCCGAAGATATTTTCTTCTTTCATTTCAGCAAGCAAAGATATCTCATCAACGTTTAGGCAAGTGGTTTATAAAAACTATAACCAATATGAATAATTTCATCAAAGGAAATTTAATTTTAGTATATTATCAAATTTAATAGTATTGTTATTCATTAATATTAATATTTTATAAATATGTTGATAATTTTAATATTCTAAATTACTTCATCTTACTGAACTCTTACAAAAAAACATCTTAAATAAATAAAAAAAAATACCTAACAGATTTAAACCAATATTTATCTTGCACACAAGCTATTACTTTTTTTAAATCATCACTCTATAAAAAGAATTGAATGGTTTGTTATGATAAAATCGCCACTCTGTAAAAAGATTCAAATACTTTGTTGTGGAATTTTACCGCTTTCATTTACTTAAATACATTGCTTATGTTTGACAACAAAATCCTATAAACTTTATTAAAAATTTATTTATTAAAACTTCATAATTTGAGCACATCAAGTAAATTTGAAAATGAAATACTGTCTTACAGAACAACAAGAATCAATATCATCCATAATATCTTCAAGATATTGAGTGATGCGGGTTGTATTTTTTGAAGAAGAACTCTAAAAACAAAATATTTATCTTATAGTCAAAATACTTCCCTTTAAAAATAAAAAATCATGCACATGCAGAAATAATAATCACACACATACAGAGATAATACAAATCATGTTCATATAATAATCACACACAAACAGAGATAATAAAGGTCATGAGATGGTCTTGATGATTGCTTTAATCACATTGATGAAGTTATAAGAAAGTTTTGTTAACAAATCAAATCTCTTTCAAAGGACTGCAAAGTTCTTGTTATTTAAATATAAATATGTCATTAAAACATTTTAATAGACAATTATGAATTCCATTTAGCTTACTAAATGTTAATGCACTTGTTTGGTACAATTTTAAATAAGAGAAATTTGCAGATGACATGGTTGCCAAATTAACAATTCAATTATTTTTCCAAAATCATTTTGCAAGATTTGACTCAGTATTAATTTAAATTTTAGTTTCATTCAGAGCTACTCCTTCTTTACTTAATATAGTCTTGTTTTTTTTTGTTTTTTTTTATTGGAGTTTTGTATTTAATTGCTTAATAAAAGTGGAAAGCCAGCTGGATGTATATACCCAATCGCATCATGAAAAATGAAGAATACATTGAAAAAAAGAAATGTTTTTAAATACACCAAGAATATTAAGACTGCTCCAGTTTCATTCTTTGATTGGAATGTTAAAACAGGAAATTCAAACTTCATTGCAAAAAAATATTTCCAACTGTTTACTTATAGGATTTATTTTAACCTCATACATTTCTTGAAGAATTTATCATCCATATTTTATTCTGTTTTTAAATCAACATTTAGATAGGTTACAAATGCATAAGAAATTTTACTTAAATATGATGGCTTCTTTTTAGAATTTGCTTAATTATTTTTACTTTCCAGCTGATCATTTGATATTTTAAAAGGAAATCACTATTGATAAAAATTTGTCAGAAAAAAAAATCATAACAATAGATTTAAAAAATATATATATATCACCCATGTTGAACTGAATGTATGCATTGTTAATCCTTTATGCAATCACAGAATGCAAACAAGAACTTCAAAAGCTTTAACTAAAATCTAGTATAGGAACAGAGGTACTAAATATTATTATTTCTTTACTATTACTTACTACTTACAATTTCTTTCTGTAACTTTATCATGGTCAATTCTACAAGATCTGTATATTGTAACTCATCATCGCTTAGTTCATCTAATTCACTAAATGAAAAAAACAAACAAAAAAACAAATAATCATTTATTACTTCTTCAACAATGAGCAACATTTATAAAGTTATAATATATTTAATTGACATAACAACTTCCTTACCAAGTTCGCCTCTGAGTTAATATACGCGCACTTTTAGCCCATTCAATCCACTAAACACATTAAACTACTTTGATTATTTAGACAAAAAAAAATATCAAAGTTCTTAAATATACAACAAAATTCATTATCAATAGATAAGAATTTTAAAAGGAATATAAAATCAACATAAACATCTTTTTCTGGAATCATTTGTTAGCAAAGTGCAATATATGATTTACTATATTTTAAGTAAAATTTCAAAAATTGGTACTTAAAACATAGTAGTAATAAATTGTTACTTAAAACAGTTGTAATTATACTAACTATTTTTTTGGAAAACTAAAGTTAAAACTTTTTTTTTGAATTCATTTTTCAAAATAAATGTTAACATTAAACAGGGTAAAAGCTTAACATACTTACACATTTATCTTGGTACACCTTGCTAAACAAAAATGGAGATAAAAGATGTATTTTCATCAGATTAAAATGTTTTTTGTGTTCTTCTTTCAATTGCCACCAATAGCTCACACACTGCCTTGAAGCTAACCAAAAGAGTTATATATATTAAAAGGAAAAATCTAATTTTTTTTTTAATATATACTATATTTAATTTCAACATATATTAAGATTAAAATATATTTATAGCTAATGTAAGATGTTAAATAAGAATTACATTTTTCTTTTAATTGAACTCTTTTATTACTGGGAACCATTGTTATCTAAAAAAAAAAAAAAAGGTTTAAAAAATTCATAAATTCAATATATATTTACAGTTTCAGAGTATATAAGTATATAAGATAATCAGCAAAAAAAAATGATTAGAATTAGCTATTTTAAAAATACCTAATGCAATGCTATTTTGAAAAATAGAATATCAGCATCTATCTGTCTTACTTTATCTTTTTAAACATACCTACTGCATGAAACCTAATTTATGGAAAAAAGTAACTACAAAGACAATTTTTAAAAGTACTGTAAGCTCATTTCTAAATTATGTCTTTTAGAAATGGCTGTAAATTTGGTAATAATAATGTTGGAAAAAGCTGTATTTTTTCAAACAACTAAAAATAAGTATACTTATTTAAAGAAAAGAATAAGAAGAAAAAAAAAAACCACGTGTGTTTGATTCGTTTTTATACAGTTTTACTAAAATAATTATGGGTAGCTTCTTGCATGATCTTATTCTTTAAAAAAGATGACATATAATTTAGAAAAATATGAGGAGTCAAAATAAATTCCCTGTTAAGGTTTATTTTTATAATTTCGCGGCATAAGAAATGTATTAAAAGAAACTTTTAAGGAATAAAAATTAATTTATTCGAAATACTTACGCGGTTGCTTTGACAAGAATTTTTTTTTCTGTTGTTAAACGGACCCTAGTGGAGATACATACTTTTTATTTTGATTATTTTAAGAATGGGAAAAATAATCGTTTAAAAGAAGCTTACTTTCTCTGCGATGGAGTTTAGAATATTTCCTGAATTTTCAGGTAGGAGAAAAACACAGAATGGAATGACCATACTTCCCTTTGTAGATGGAATTAAACAACAATACCAAAAAATGTGGATTATTGAATTAAAATGTTGATATTTGACAGAATATTTAAGCTGATCGTGTCCTGGTGTGTATGAAATCACTGAAATACATATTTCCCATTATTACGTTTCTTTTAAAATTTTCAGTAAATGAATTACATTAATGAGCTTGTGTTAACTTGTGAATTGTAAATGAAAATATTATTTGTTTGTTCCGAAAAGGAAATACCTTCTCAGCCTAAAGTAACCCTCCCTCTTTTAAGATATTCTCTAAGTAATGTCTCTTTGGAGTTAATTAGAAAAACAACAGCATTCAAAGATCGTAATTTACATAAACCCAAAGCAAGGGGAAACGCTGGAGTTTGTACCCAAAGGGTCAGTGTAGCAGTTGATAGTTAAACCTAACGTAATAGCATTTCATATCCTTATACGTTATTTATAAAAAAAAAATTGTTAGTGTAAAACTTTAGTTTTTTTCTTACTTTTTAAAATAAAAAGCCTAACAATTAACCTTTTCTTCATTTATTTATTAAAATTTAGATATCTTCTTTAAAACACATCCAAGCTTTTGGCAAACAAAGCGCATAAACTTTATTTTAATCCTAATGATATTCGCCATGCACTAATTTGGTGCAAAAAATATTTTCGCTTTATTCCAATTTGGTTTTACACCAAATGGATGACAAATGAATTGTAGTTATTCAAAATCTGGAAACATTGTGAATATCTCATAAATTGTATTTGCACTCAAACTTATTGTTTATAGGTTGATATCCTAAAAAATGTCTCGAACTAAATAGACAACTTAGAAGAATAAAACATCATTATAAAATTACATCAAGGTAATTGAAGAGAACCTGAAGTTGTTAAAATAGTTTCCGAACTGCGATCAACAATTGATTCTATCATTGAATAATATTGTAGAACTGTCTTAGTATGCAGCAAAAGTCAACGACAGTTATTAAATTAAGGGTGACATAATTAGACAGCTATTAAATCGGAAACATAACCCTATCGGAAACATAACCCTATCAGAAACATAACCCTATCGGAAACATAACCCTATCAGAAACATAACCCTATCGGAAACATAACCCTATCGGAAACATAACCCTATCGGAAACATAACCCTATCGGAAACATAACCCTATCGGAAACATAACCCTATCGGAAAAATAGTTCGAAAAGTCAAAGTATACCCGAAGATTTCTGCAACGAATATTAGCAATATTTTTTTAACAATATTTATTGAACATTTTATTGCAGAAATATCAAAGAATGTTTTGATATTCAGCTATTAACACGAACTGTTAAAAATGTTTGCAAGCCAGGCAGAGAGCTTAAGCTAAACAGGTAGGGGTTTCCGTGATTGCGTAAGGTTGTATAGCTGCCTCTTGTGTAGCCATTATTGACGAAGAAGTAAACCAATATATTTACAAAGAGATTTTCGAACAAAAGCTGCTCTCAAATGCTCAACAGTAAAACATTAAATCCTTTTTTTTTCCAACATAATAATAACCCCACGCACAAGATGACAAGATGGTTGTCAGAAAACATCAAAAATGTTTTTGAATGGTCGGCTAATTTTTTAATCATTTTTTTTTCTCGGATTATTTATTTTTTCTGGAGCATATTCACCTCAGGCCAAATACTATTTTTGCATCAAATTGACGCATAACAATGTAATCGTGACTAAAATCGTTCTATTTGTTAGCTGAAAAGTAATATAGCATAATGAAAATGTGATTACTTGATAATCAATGAAAGAAAAAAAAAAAAAAAAAAATTCATACAGCTTTTGATTTACAAAAAATAAATGTAAGACAATGTGACCAAAAACATTTTTTTTGCATTACAAGACCAATAGTTTGCTTTTTGACTTTAATTTTACTTGAGCATCCAGATTTTGAATTTGACATCCTATTCACGGAATTTGAGAGGATCTTGTTGAGAGAATTTTTGCACTGTTAAGAATAAGTCTGCTGTTAATTTTTTCAAAACTTGTTTATTGATGATTGCAGCCACATGTGTCATCTTTAGAACCAAAGAGAGGCTAAATTTTTTTCAAAACTTGTTTATTGCTGATTGCAGCACATGTGTCATCTTTAGAACTAAAGAGAGGCTAAATTTTTTTCAAAACTTGTTTATTGATGATTGCAGCCACATGTGTCATCTTTAGAACCAAAGAGAGGCTAAATTTTTTTCAAAACTTGTTTATTGCTGATTGCAGCACATGTGTCATCTTTAGAACCAAAGAGAGGCTAAATTTCATAGCATAAACAAAAAAGTTTTTGCTGAAAGTTTTGATCGAGAAAATGAAGAAGAAGAATGTAAGAAAAAACTTTTGGATAAAAAAAATTTTTGCTTTTGTGAAATGGAAATTGAAATGAGTTATTGGAAAATTATTAATGAGATAATTGGTTGTTAAAATTATACAAATGAATTGAAAAGTTTCATAAGATACAAACTCTTAATTTTTAATTTGTCAACAAGTGGATTTAAATCGTTGTTTTTGTCAAAAAAATTACTTAATTTGGTCAATTTTTGGGTTCAAAAATTTTAAACTATTACATATGCAAAATGGGAAAATACTAAATTAGTATTTCGGTATACTAAATGCATTTTTGATTATTTTCCTTGCACGTGAAAATCTGTAGTTCTGAATGCATCAAATGTTTTTCATCGAAAAAATGATCATACTATCTTCGGTTTAATTGCTAAGCTGTCAAAATCTAACAAATGTAAAGGCGAATAAAGTATTTTAATTATAGACAATCAATGGTATCCTACCTTAAAAAAGGCTTTTAGCTCTTGCGAATCCCAGAGAACTGTTGCTACAAATTCCTCTGTCACTTTTTCAACCTGTTGTTGAATAATAGATTCGCTATCAGCAGGTATCATTTCGCAAGGTGCTTCCGCTATCAGCAAGTGCTTCCGTGGTTACTTATTTTCCATGATTTACTCTGAGGCAGTTAAAGAAACTCCAAATCTCAGCACATTTTTCTCCATTCCTCTTTTATTAAGGAATGGAGAACTTCGCAAAATTAAGGAAACCTGATTACATTTTTGCACAAATAAAGTATATAGCTATACAACCATAAATGACAAAATATTTTTTGATGTAACGTCCTTTAGGTTTTACCATTCGCCTTAATCTCTTAGAAACCATATTTTACATGAAGCACGGATGGTTTCTACTGAAATTTTTCCCCAGCAATGCCTTAATTTAGCTTTCAGCGAGGATTTTGGTGACAGGATGAACATGAGTTGCTTTACAAAATACTCTAAGTAACAAAATCCATTGGATTCAAATCTATTGAAGAGGGAGACCATAAAATACTTTCACCATAATTCTGTCATTTTAACATCGCACCAATCTTGAATATCGTTTGATGAGGCTGAGTATTCTGTTTTTTTTTATTTGGGGTGGTTCTAACCTTTGGAAGAACAAATTCAGTTTTTCTGAGATTTTTTAAGATTTTATATGGCGTTTTTTCAAATTAGCTCTGAAACTGTCGAACTTATTCTTTCCATTGCGAACTATTTTTTGTAAATATTAAAAAGTGTCAAGTTTTATTTAAACACAAAAATATAAATTGAAATGCTGTAAGAGTTAAATAGCTAACTTTAAAAAATTGTCTACACTTGGTTTGATCACCTTGTACGAAAATTTATAGTGGATGAATAAATTTTTATATTACGTCTTTACTTTCCGACTGCGATTTCTATTCACCGAAATCGCATTGCACTCCTTCGGGGACGTTACTCTGTGACTAAAATTTCAACATATAATGATCCTATGCCATTATAATATTTATATTATATAGCCTACTGATAAATAAAAAAGGAGATATATAGCAAACAGAAAAATGACTCTTTTTCATTTTGGGAACTGCGTTGCTCTCAGCATTGGACCTCACTTATTGTTATATAAAAGCTCAGGCCTGTAAGTTAAGTTTATTGTACTATTCACTTTAACTTTCTATTTTATACATACAGCATCATTTTTTACTTGTGTAACACCAACATATCAGTTTAAATTTAACAAGACATTTTTTGACTTATTTAACATAGGTGTAAATAAAAATGGTATTAAGAACTGCATATCTTGTCAACAACTAACTTTAATTTTAGAGCTGATTATCACACCATATGGCACTTAGGAAAATCAATTTTAACATACATTGTTACACAAATGTGTAAGATGCTTATTCTTGCAACCTTTTTTCCTCTAAATGATAATGCGCCTCAGCAAGCTGACCTTCTTGGAGAATTCATGAAATCTACTATTGATCTCAGTGATTTACTTGGACTGCATTTACTTATGAATAAAATACCTGGAACTGGTGAATTGAAAGTTCTGGTATCAGGATTAGGTGAAAATAAATTTTTTCAATTATTATTTGTATTATATTAGATGTACTAACAGGTAATTTCAGATTACTTTATCATATTTTTCTCAGTTAGTTTGACCATATTTTAACAGCAAAATTTTTTAGGCACTGTTCATGCTTAAGAAATATGTTTTAACAATCATTTTTCTCATAGAATAAGCTAAGTTTGAGGTTTTATAGATATTATTTTGCTTAAAATCAGTCAGTCAAATACAAATTATTTAATTCAGGGATGGCCATGATATAACTAGTAGTATCAATAATTTCACATTATCAACAAATAATGAACTAATAGGTGATCTTTAGTTTAAAGTTTGTTGATGATGTCAAATACAGTAGTCAGATACAAGTCGTGCACTTTAATAAATTATAACCTCATAGGTTTGTAATTTGTTATTGTGTCAAGTTTAACTAGCTAAAGATGTTTTTAAGCTTGAATTTGCTCATATGCTTAGCCAACTCTGAATTAATCTGTTTGGCTAACAACAATATGGGCATGAAATTGAATTGTATGTTTTATATATACTAAAGATAGCCTAGAAATCAAAGTTGATTTAATAAAAGTGTATACTACAAACATACAAATTAGTTATACCTTTAACTTTTTAAAAATAAATTTGTGTCAAAAGAAAAATAACTACAGCTCTTTTTCAGGTGTTGTTAACTCTTTTTTTTTTTGAAACAGTATTTTTATTTTAGACAACCTTAAAATTTTTAAGAAAGAGCATAAATGAAAAACAGAAGAATACAAAATGCATTCGAAAACCAGAAAAAAGATAGAAAAATAGATATATGACATATTACTAAGACATTTTATTCTCATTTTTTCCAGTTTATATTTTATAGTAAAGTGGTTTCAAACATTCCAATCACTGATTGTATAGATACATTTAAAAAATGAAACATTTTATTTACCTAAAAAGTTTTTCATTATAAAATTTAAATCAATCTTTAAAATTTTGTGCAGAATTAAATTTCTTTTTTTAAATAAAAAGAATAAATCATTGAAAATTATCAAACAGTAAACTTTGATGTGCAAATAATTAGCAATTATTATGACTATACAAAAGACTAATGTGTGATTTACCATTTTAAAAATATTTAAAGATCAAGAATATATTAAATGTATAACAAATAGAGCATGTTTGATGTGAAAACAGTAATTAATTTGTTAAACTCAAGTCTTGTTGGTTTATACTGTCCCAATCAAACATGAGACCTAGCAAATTCATAATTGACATTAACTAGTTAGTGTAATCCTTCGTTTTCTATTTTTATTATTGCTATTAACAGATTTGTTTCCATCTTTAAACTCAACATAAAATTATCCACCGTGATTCACAGAACTCAAGTTCTTATATGTTATATCTTCACAAAAATATTGTGAAAAAAAAAAAAAGCTTGGCATGTGTCACTATTTAAAATATTTTGGAGGGAAATAATAGTCTGTATTTAGCATGTTTTAAATTAAACAAATGAAGACCTCAGTGGAAAAACCAGCATTGTCACATTTTTCTTATTTTGAGATAATCAATTTTTAAAGCTCAAAACGTTCTTTAAAATTTAATTTATACACTGCTTTTTAGTTTTATATATATATATATATATATATATATATATATATATATATATATATATATATATATATATAGATTAACTATATTTATATCAGATTATTTCTTAAAAAATAAAAAATAGATATTTTTTCAATGTTTTTTTCGGAAACTAAAGTTCATTATCAATGAATGGACATCACTGACTTTTTCCTTGGAATTTTTAAGTGGCGTAATTACTATTTTTAGCCCTTCTTTTTTGTTTAAAAACAAAACAATATCTTAAAAATGGGCTCTTAATGATGTAAGGGGCCTCAAAAGACAGTTGACCCTGCTGTTTCTTTAGCTAATTTTTTTTTGTTATCCTGCTGAAACGTCTATGGGAAGTTATTACATTTTGTTAACATCTATTGTGGAGCGATAGATTTTTTTTATCTAACAAAGTCAAACTAATTAAAACATAAATTTTAACACAAATTAATCAGAAACATTACTATACATGAAATTAATGAGACCAACATGAAATTAGTGAGAAACATAACCATAATTAAAATATATTTTTCTAATCAGTATCTGAATCTTCTGATACCGAATCTTGTGCTTCTGTGTTTGAAGTAACAAGATTATCAAAAAAACTGATTATCAGGTTTACATAGACGCTTCAGAACTTGTAAGTCATTATACTTGGCAGTACTTATTGGTAGAACTGAGGAATACATATTAAACTGATTGAGTGCAGTTTCTGTTTGACTATTTTGTCTACGTTTTACCAAAGCAGTATTTTCAATATTGCCATTCCAGTTGTTACAAAAGAGAAGCAGTGCAGGGTGTATATCTTGAATGACAGGTTCTCTGACTGGTCAAGTTTTTATTGGACATGCGCACTTATAATATTGCTTCAAGTAATCAGAAAATCTGAAAAAATTTACATTGAAAAAATTTACAACATTAAAAGGTGAAGGTTTTTTTCTGCAATTCTTAAGAATCTGACGCCAATCCTCAGGAATTTCAACATTAGCCTTTATATTAACATTTGCCATGTCACGATCGCATTCCATATAGGATTGACCTCGTATAGGAAATGACACTTTAATACATTTAAAACATTTTTGAAAGTGAACCATCCAATGCAAAAAATGAAACACAGTGTAATTTTTGTTTTGTCCTGCACATCCATCGCAAAAAAAATGTAATTCAAGGACTGTGTCAGAAAGATGATTAATGATAAAATGATAAAGCATAGAGCAAACATCATCAGCTCCCTTTTTTCCTGTTGTTTCATGGTATGTATAAAGAAATACCTCATCACTGGATAGGATGTATATATTAAATGAAAAAAATTTAAGCTGTCTTCGGTAATACACATCGTTAGTTGATTTATTAGGCAAGGGTAAATTCTTCTGAAAATCAAAAGCAATAGCTTCAAACGTGTCTGAGTTTTTTGCTCGTTTTTTTTCATCTGACTTTCTGTTATAAAATACAGCAGCTTTTTTTGTGTGAAAATCATGCTCTGTTTCAAGATCTTTTTTTTTTTTATTAAGTTTGATAATATCTTGACCAACTGCATTTAAAAGCTCTTGGTCAGTGTGTTTTATATTTACAATTAACTCATCACAAGCTAAACAAGTGTCTTTTCGTGGAAAGCCAAACCCATTACTAAATTTATTATTAAAAACTACTCTGTATGTTTCATATCCTAATTTAACAGTTGGGTAAGCATGTTTGAATAGTTCAAACATTTTAGAGACATTTAGATCTTCAGATAAGTAAATTTTTTTAGTTTTTCCAATAGCATAATGAGATGACCTTCCTCTGAAAGCAGATATATGTTTTTGGATAGCTTCACTGTCACTTTCAGTTATTTTGTGTGGCCAATTTTTATGCTTGCCTCTACCATCGATTGGAGGGCGACCTAAAAGAACAAAATGACATAATATTCATATACACAAATATATATATATATATATATATATATATATATATATATATATATATATATATATATATATATATATATATATATATATATATATATATATATATATATATATATATATAGTTTAGTTCATAACTTAAAATATTATAAATAACTTCTTTAACTATTTACTAACCAGTTGTAGCAACTGATTTCCTTATTGATTTGATCCTAGCTTTTGTAATTCCGAAAAAAGACATCATAGCTTTAATGCAGATTGGAACTTGGATAGCTGATTGTGCTCTTTGCACCCTTACACAATAAGAATATGAAAAATTGTGTAAGTAAGTTTTATCTGCATTCTGTCGTGGTCTTCTTCTGTTAATGTTTTGGATTTTTATTAGTGTGGATAAGTACACGTCCTGATTATTTTTAGATGAATATTCATTAAAGTTCTTAATTAGTTTGTTCCTTTCCTCACTGCTAATATTTTTAAAACATACAAGTCGAATACAATTACAGTCTGCCCCAATAATGTGGCTTGATAAATTGTGTATTTTTTTTCTATTTTTGGAATTAATATTAATCTTTCTTTTCCTTGATTTTTCTGTAACCACCGGACTCTCATTACAAGCCATTTTGATTTTTGTTTACTTTTTTCCGCAGCTTTTTTTTCAACCAATACTTGAGGTATTAAGGAATCACGTGGTTTTGTAAACTATAAAAACTTTGGACAACGCAGGTTATTCCAAATGTAACCCTTGACATCACCGATTGTTCCATTTGGTCATGTTTAGTTTTATCCTCTTTTTTAATGAGTAGACTAGTTTTTTCACTTGGTAATTAAAATAAAAGATGAAATAAGATATGCTTGCTTGAAAAATAATAGTTTCTCAAAAGTTTCAAAAATGTGACATTGCTGGTTTTTCCACTGAGGTCTTCAAATATATTCATATGAATTCTTATTATTAATACATTAAAATATTTGATGTGTTATTTAAGCTATAAATAAAAAAATCCAATAAAAAGTTCTTTTGATTCTATTTTTACTATAACTTGGTCATTTACTTTTTAAACTTGGTCATTTTTTTAACACTACATTTACAATTATTATGAGAATTGAGCCTAAAGCTTTTATATTAAAAATTACTTATTATTATTATTATTATTATTATTATTATTATTATTATTATTATTATTATTATTATTATTATTATTTTTATTATTATTATTATTATTAGTATTATTGTTATTATTGTTATTATTATTAGTATTAGTATTATTATTATTATTATTATTATTATTATTATTATTATTATTATTATTATTATTATTTTTATTATTATTATTATTATTAGTATTATTGTTATTATTGTTATTATTATTAGTATTAGTATTATTATTATTATTATTATTATTATTATTATTATTATTATTATTATTATTATTATTATTATTTATCATGTTACAGAGCTATGTTAATATCAGCATCATGATCAATTTTATGAATACATAAAAAATTTCTGAATGTTAAGTTTGTTTACTTCATTTTGAAATGAGCAATAGAAAATAAAGAAGTTATCGAATAGCTAGTATACTACCAAACATTTTGATAAGTATCCAGATTTTTTCAATCTTTGTCTTTCATCGCATTTTAACAATTATTCTGTAATAAGAAGAATAAAAGACATTTTTTCTTAAAAAGCAGGCCAGGGGAATTATTACTTTTACAAATAAATCGTCTTTCAACGCATCATTACAGAGTTAATTTTGAGTAGAAAAAGATTTTGACCAGTTTTAAGTACATTTGGAGCTTGTAATTTTTATGTTTGAAAGAAAATTTATTTCAGCAGATTTCAGTTTTTCAGCATATTGCAAGAAATTTTATGGAAAAGTCATAAAATGAAAAGATAAATAATTTCCTGTCTGAAAAAAGGTTTTAAAAAAATTTAGAAATGAGTTTATGAAATAAAAGTAAGTTAGCATATAGCTTAAAACATTTGAACTCAACATTTCGAAAAGGACACAAGTCCGTTAATTAAAACTTTTCAGGATCAACAAAAATATGTTTCTTATCAAAAAAGTCTACGGTGCTTACAAAACTTTTTTATTTCTTGATATTTCTTTGATTTTCTCTTTTATTTCTTGATATTCATTGTTTGTTAAAGTTGTTGGCCATGCAAAAACTTCTGTATAGAAGTTTTGATACTCTACTATTGAATATGGAATATATTTTTCTATTTTTTTCAAATCTGATATTTTTTTTTTCATTGATTGGCACTTTCCCAGCATATGCAGGAGTATTACTTGATGGTAAGGATGGCTTGGTACCCATCCTTTGTAAGAGCTGGAAATCATGACTGACTAAGCAATCTATGGATTCACGTGTTGTCACTAGACCAGGTGTGGTTTTAGAGAAGGTAAAATGTGACACTTTAGAAATACCAAAAGTTACTTTTTTGTCCTTGGGTATTCCTTTGCCATAGGAATCCACAGATAGCACTAGTTTCTTATAATGGTTCGGCCACCATTTTTTTATGTCAATAATATCTTCAGTTTTAAGCCTTCTTATTTCAAAGTTTCCGTTAGCCCCAGCTATAAGATTTTCATACTCAGTTGGTGTGTAAATCCTGTCATTTTTTCGAATATGTCTTTTCGCTGTCCCAAACATTCTATCATTTGGCAGGAATGAGTGACCTCGTTTGGGTATGTAATATTGGATCTCATTTATATTGCTACCTAGTTCAGCTACCAGTGATAAAAGAACCCGGACCATGGCATGATTCCGATTTTGGCCAGCACAACCATCTGAAAATAGGTGCAGTTCTTTGGCATCATTCCCAATATATTTTTTAATATAATCCAGTACAAAAGTACATACTTCATTGGGACCTTTGCTTGTCTTTTATGGATCTCAATATCTGCTTGATAGACTCTTTTTGCATTTTCATTAATGTGTGGATTTTTTAGTTTAATCTTTAACTCTTCACACAGTCCACAGACATCAATTTGCTTTCTACCAAATGATAAGCTAAAATTTTCCTGGAAGTATTTTAAGTAAAATTTATATTTAACAGGATAATCTGGATATTTTTGTTCATATGTGTGCATAATTTTCACATTGAGTTTTTCATCTAAATAATAAGATGATGCATCTTTATTATAGTAGTGCATATGTTTAACAGGAAATGACTCAATATGCTCTTGTATTTTAATTAATGTATCACCAGGCAATGCGTTGCTTCGTGATCCCTCAGATTTACCTCTGTGATCTATGGGCTGCTCATTTCTTTTTAAGAAAACACATAAACGTCTAACTTGTTTCATTGAAATTCCATGCATACTGCAAAAAGCTTTCTTGCACACTTTTTTTCTAACACCATTTATCTTACTGTGATAAATAAAGGTAAATTCTTTTTTCTTAGGTTCTTCAGATCTAGGACGTTTTCTCTGTATATCCTTTTTTTCAATTAATGACTGCAAATATGTGTCTAGGGCGTTTTTGCTATCAAATTTGTTAACAAACTGTATAGTACTTTTCATAGCATCTTCAGATATAAGCTCCATGCATTTTGAATTGCGTCTATAAACAAAGAAAACAATAAACATTATCTTGAGGTAATAATATAAGAACTATACTATTACCTTAAGGTAAACATTAACTGCTAATTATTGGTGGTAAAAAATCATGAGCCAATAAACAAAATAACAAGATAGGAAAACTAACCTGCAAGAAGCTCCTATATCTCTTGGTGGCACATCATTCCCTTTGTGGTTTTTATGAGCTTCTCCAGCAATTTTAGCTTTTTTTATTTTAGCATGTTTATATTTTTCACTGTTTGTTATACCAGACACTCTTTTTCTAGATTTATAAGCATTTTCGGCAAGCTCGCGATTCTCCATTTTTGTAACTGATAAAGTGATGTTACATTTGATAGTTGCGCTTCGTTTCACGTGAAAGCGGCATAAGTCCAGGACTGGTGCCATTTTCAAACAGACTCTAATTTTCATTTGCCTTAAAAGTTGACTTGTGGTATATGGCAATGCTCCTTTTTCAAATGAAATATGTAAAACACTTCAATAAATAAAATGGCTCAAAAAAGTGAAATTCAAAAAAAAATGTGACTTGTGCCCTTTTCGAAATGACGGGTTCATTTGTTTTGACACACATTAGTCTCAGAGGACACATTAAATAGACCACCTTAGCTACACCAAATTGGCTTATACAGATGAAGCATATTTATTTTTTACAGGATGGGCAAGCTCAGAGTTTTGTATGACAAAATTGTTACCGCTATGGTTTGGTGCTCGCGCAATAGAGTTTGATTGGGTTCATACTAGAAGTAGTTTGGATGCAAACATTAGTTTGGTATAAACTTCTTTTTGCCTAAATTTGCTATATGGGTTTTTTCTTTGAAATAGTTGCTTAAAAAAATGTAAAAAAAACATTTTTTGAATTTCTTAATTGGCTTTTTCTTTCTTTTTTTTTTTATTTTACAACAATTTTCTTTATATTCATTTATATATATTTTTTTCAGGTTTTACATTTGACTATTGCTGCTTTAATATGGCTTCGAGCACGCAAAGATCTCCAGAAAACATATATTCCGATTGTGATTATTTTGTTGCTGCTATGTTCTTATCGACCTTTTATTCTTGAGTGAGTTTGATAAGATTAATATGCATGTCTTGTGATATAAATTTTAATTTCTATTTTTGGATATTTATAACTCTTTCCTTTAGAATTGCCTCTCTCATGTTTGGTTTGAGTTCTTGGAGTCTATTATCCTTTAAAGCAGCATACACGTGTGGACTAGCTTTTGTAACGTTACAAATGTATGTTGGTCTGACAAAGAACCTTAATGTACACTAGCATCGCAAAAATGATTAAAGATTAAATCGAACGTTTGCTTCATCATAATGTTTTTAAAGTTACCATAGTCTATGATTATATGTCATTTTATTTGTGGTATTTACAGATGTAAAAAAAATGGTGCAATTTTGAGCAAGGCTCTTATTTAAGCAAATAGGTATGTAGCTCTAATTCTTAATGCGCTTCAACCAAATTTTGGAATATCTTTGAATCACGATTGGAAAACCTTTCTCAATGAAATCTGAGCTCTCAGTTTGTTTATTTAGTTGAACATCTTTTTCTATCAAAAAGCCACTTTCAAGTTTTCAACACGTCCGGTTGTAATTGCTGCTACTGATGCACCGGATATGGGTTTTTCTATCTACTGTTGGCCCTTTTATTATATTTAAAAAGTCATGTTCGAAGTCATGTTCTTAATGCGCTTCAACCAAATTTTGGAATACCTTTGAATCGCGATTGGAAAACCTTTCTCTCAATGAAATCTGAGCTCTCAGTTTGTTTATTTAGTTGAACATCTTTTTCTATCAAAAAGCCACTTTCAAGTTTTCAACACGTCCGGTTGTAATTTCTGCTACTGATGCACCGGATATGGGTTTTTCTATTTACTGTTGGCCCTTTTATTATATTTAAAAAGTCATGTTCGAAGCATCACTAATTGTTACTTATATGCAGGTAAAGTTAGAGGGGTGGAATAATTTTTTTTTGTTTGTTTATGTAACCTACATAGATAAAATTAAAATTTAATCCACAACTAAGTTAGTTCGCGCATGTTCTTCTTTCATCACGATCTCCGACATTACACTTAAACATTACACGTGGTCACCATTAAAAATATTTTCACCTAAAGTTTTGGATATCTCAATCATACAATACGAGTCTAACTTTTTTGAAAAGTAATTTTTTTTAATGATCTTTAGATAACTTAATGCGATTTTGCATTTGTATTTGATTTTCATACCATTGTCCACTTAGTACAAAAGTATAAACTTTGAAGATGGGCTTATAAGTAAGAATATACCGCTAGTACAAAAGTATAAACTTTGAAGATGGGCTTATAAGTAAGAATACACCGCTAAAAATAATTTTTTACTTGTAAAAAACACGTGGTTTTAGTGTTGTACACTTCCGGATCACTGACAATTACAAATCATTACGAATTTATAGAGAAAAAACCGTTTTGATTATTAAGAAAAAAGTTTTTCTCTTTAAGATAAATAATTTAAAGAGAAAAGGTGGGTGTGAGTTCCCGGGAACACCCTCTATTAACTACTTTAAATATGGAACTTGATTGCAACTAACGTCAATAGAACAAACTGTTTCTCTAAAATGTATTAGTCATGACAGCTTTTTGCTTTTTTTAATCAAATTCGTTGATAACTATTTACTTCCATAAAGGTGAGTATCTATCTAACCAAGTTTAGATAGATCCTCACCTTTTATGGGATTGTTCTAAACCTGGTTTATCTTCTGAGTGATATAAGTAAAATTGGAAAAATTTGTCTTTTCAAAAATGCTTTTTGTAAAGCATCTTTACAATTATTTTTTTGCAAGTATGTTGATTTAACACTATGCCTTTAACTGCCCAGTGTTGATTATTACAGCAGTAGCAGGAAAATGTAAGTATGATTTAGCGAGACAATATGTTAACATGACACTGATATTCATGAGAAAAATCCGCCACTCTATCCTTATATGGTGAAGATTTAGAACTAATGAAGATATTCAATTTTTTATAGGTAAGTGTATTTAAAGGGGCAACTTTAGTCTGCAAATATATATATATATATATATATATATATATATATATATATATATATATATATATATATATATATATATATATATATATATTCTTGATAAATTCTTAATTTAAAATGATAAGTAAAAAATATGTTCATAGCAACGCGTACAGCGACGAAGTGAATGTGTCTTGAATGTGTCAGTCAAAAACGATTTTCTTTACCCTGATCTCATAGATCGCCTAATATTAACACGCTAAACTTTTTTAGCGTAAACTGCATTATGGAAAATTATTTTAAAATGAGTTAAGAGGGATTTCATTATAATGCCAAATTTTACTAGCGTCATTCTATATTAACATATTTTTTCTGCAGATAAGATATGTACTTTCTATCCTTTTTTTTTATCCTCTGCACTCTTTTTTACATACCTTGAGGTATAAAAATCTACTTTATCTTTACTTTTAATGTGTACATTAGTTTGGATCGTCCGTAAAAAGAAATTTTTTAAGATATTTTAATAAGGCAGGTAAAAAATTGGCAACGACTTTCTTAGCCAACTTTACTGTTAATAAACATCAGCCGTATTGTTCTTTGATCAATTCGAAAGTTTTGTTCACCGACAGACACTTGGCGAGCCATACCACAATAACATTTAATGAACTCACGCTTGCATGTTACAACATCAAAAGCTACAATTATCTTTTTCTTTTTGCACTACCTTAGCTTTTCTTTATATTTTTGTTGTCCTTGTCGTGCTTTGAAGGTTTCAAAATTTTCATGTAAAAGTTTCTTGAAGGTTTAAACAGTTTCATGTAAAAGTTTCATAGTGAAAATGCAAGAGCTGTTAAATTCGACAATGAGATACTATCGGAATAATCCAAATCTTCTCAATCGCTCTTATCCAAATTTTCTCAATTGTTAATGAAAAAATTACAATATTCTCTGAAAACGTTGGTTCTATACACTGTAAAAAATGTCACGGCAAATTGTCTAATAAAATTGCCATGTCGCGAAGCCCGATTTAACGCGCGACATTAAGGAATTAAACTGTCACACGACTTTTAGATAATAAGTTTGGCGTGACATTTATAATTAAAGTAGTCACGCGACTTTTATCAATTAAATATGGCGTGACATTTAAATTTTTTATTTGTCACAGGAAATCTAAAACACTATTGGGTCGCATGTCACCAAGCCCGATTTAACGCGCCACATTAAGAGAAATTAAGTGAGGCGCGTTAAATCGGGCTTGGTGACATGCGACCCGATAGTGTTTTAGATGCGCCGTGACAAATAAAAAATTTAAATGTCACGCCATACTTAATTTTAAAAATCGCGAGACTAATTTAATTTACTAATGTCTCAACATAATAAATAAATTGAATTAATGGCACACTTTACATAAATAAAATGAATTAAAAGACCAAAAAAGTAATAGAAATTATATTTCATTTTTTTAAAAAGAAACCATCATCAAATATAAACATAAATATTTAATTTTGAAATTTCCTAATGTTTTTATTTGAAGAGTTGCACAGTTTCAAAATTTAAAGATACCACAACACTTTTCACAAGACTTTGCATTTTTTTAGCCAAAGCTTATTAGTACAAGCAAATGGTATTTGCAAGACATAATGCTGCAACAGTCCCGAAACTCCTCCAAACGATCTTGGGTACGAGAGGTCCATGATATAATAGTACGCGATAAGTTGAAGCACATGTAGTGAATCATTATGCCGATGACTCATTGCTATTACTTTCCCTTTGTCAACAATTGTTACGTTTTCTCCTAAAAAAAGTTGCGGCCCAGGAAAAGAAACTTTCTGCAGCCTAAAAATTTTTTAAAAAGAAAATTAAGTTACCTTAATAACATACATTACAAAAAGCAATATCAAATTAAAAATAAAAAAAGAAACAACTTTTCGTTAAACTTACACTAGCAATAACAATTGGACACAACACCCCTCTTCTGGTAGTGTTCTTATGAAATTGTATTAGGGCAGATGGAATATCTATACCGGGATACAACTTTTGAACAACTTGCAATAGCCTATCTAATGCTGCTTCTTTGGTAACTATGTTCATTCTTTCAAATTCGTCCATGATCTAAAAAAGTTGCAACCACATAAAGAACATTTTGTTAAAAGTGCACAAAACACAAATTTATTAAAGAAATGAAAAACTCTTCATACTCATAAAATTTTCTGAAAAAAAATTTTAATGTTAAATCTTCCATTTCATAAAAAATCGCCCTTTAAACAAAAGTTTAAAGAAAAAAGTAAACCAATTGAATGAAAATAATAAATCAAATTTTAAAGGTTCATACTAGTTTTATTCATGAAACACATATTATAATAAATCATATTAATAAAAAAAATATTTGTGCTTTGGTCACATATTCACAATTGAAAGTTCAAACTAACTCCGATCTCCCCCATAGGGGATGGGAGGGACGGCATATATATATATATATATATATATATATATATATATATATATATATATATATATATATATATATATATATATATATATACACAGTGGTGGCCAAAAGTCTTGGAACAACATATTTTATGTTATGATAAATTTTATACTAAAAATATTAGATACTTAGAATATAATAACTTAGAATATAAATACTTAGAACTTATTTATTTTTTTATTTATTTTACTGTTATCGTTTATTATTTTTAGTATAAAAATTTATCAGAACATAAAATATGTTGTTCCAAGACTTTTGGCCACCACTGTATATATATATATATATATATATATATATATATATATATATATATATATATATATATATATATATATATATATATATATATATGGGTTCATGTGTTCATATTGATTTTGATAAATTTTTCGAATTGCACCCTTTTAACAAAAAGCGAATCATATATCCATATTATAGTCAATGTGTCATTAATATAAGTACTATTTGCTTACAATTTCTGGATGGAACAGGTGCTCTTTGTGTTCTGAATATGGCAAAGAACAGTGCATATTCCTAACTAAACGACGTATGTGATCAATATCAGGAACTTTTTGTACCAAAGCAAACTAACATGCAAAAAAATTGGATTATTTTGAAATTAAACCTTATTAAATTCTTACTGTATATTTTAGGTAAATTTTAATTAAAAAAATATTGATAAAAAACATTTCTTTTGAAAAAGGTTTTATGGGTATCACCTGCATATCTTCATCAAATGAGCTATCATTTATTCCTGAAACGTTATTCTGTTAGCATTTTTTACATCTATCAAACTTTTTAAACGACGCTTGCGTCGCTTCCGAATTACATTCGACACAGGTTTTACAACTCCACCCTGAAAAACAAAATTTATTATTTGAATATTATCTAGCTTTGTGTAACAAATGGATGTGTTACATACACCTGAACATTAAAAAAATAATTATTATTTTACCTTTATTTGGAGTAATAACCTATGTTGTGCTTAATTAAACATCTAATAGAATTAATGCTGTGAACTATTTATTGGTTTTTATAATTTATTTTTGTGTGAATTATTTCACCGATGTGTTAATGAAAATTTTAAAATAGGATAATAATATATAAGTGGTATAACTCAAACTTACTGCACCCTCTTCTCCAAAAGTACAGTCTGGAAAAGACTGTTCAAAAGTACAATAACACGATGATAATATTTTTTTCTTAATGAAGGCGTTCCCTCGGGAAGACACCCTTCAAGGTGATGTGCCAATTCATTACAGATATCTTTTAAAGTGTGTTTACGGCAAGGCACCAAACCGTTTAAATAACTGCTGCATTCCATTGAAAAGATAGGTAACTAATAATAAAAATATATATAAATATATAAACAGAATACACATTTCTAATGCTTAGATGACATTTTAGCAAGTATATATTCTACATGCATTTAAACGCTTATATATAAATGAACAAAATAACTAAACCACAAGTTTTTCTTTGTAAAAATAGCAACTAATATACAAAATATATTCATATACAAAATATTCGTTGTAACTAAGAAAGTTTGAGACAATGTTTTGACCTAGGCACAACTAATATTGTGCCGTCTACAGTAAATTTTGTCAATGGCCACGGAATTTGGAGATTTTCTAAAGTAATTGATTTAAATATATTAGTACTTCTAACATGAAAAGCAAGTTTATGAGGTATATAGCTGTTAATTGTCATGATACAAACTTTTACGCAATTAGATTGAAGGTCAGTGATCTTGTAAAGTTGATAAGAATCATTAACTGTTGAAATAATATCACCAACTTGGTATACAATTGAACCAATCACAATTCTTTTTTTAAAATGTTGAGTTTTGGCCGTAAAAGGATAAGGAATCAGTTGACCATTATCATCAAGGAAGTTTGAAATTGTGTTCCACCGAAGATGTTGACAAACTGATTTGGCAATGTTTTTAAAGTTGTACCAACGTACACTTTTTACTTTGTTGTGCTTTGCTTCAAAAGTCATGCAAAATTGATTTTTTAGTGGACCAAATCGATGCATTTGTCCAACAAAATGAAGTAAAAAATGGTGTTTTGGTATCAGATTATTTGGCCACAGTAAAGCAAATGATTTGTTATGCTTTTCAATAAGAGTTTGTAAATCCAAAACAGTTCTATATGTAGTTATCAGTGACAAAGTAAGTTGAAGAATTTCCAAAAGATCAAGAAAATTAATGTAATGAGGATCATTGGAATCGCTGTATTGTCCAATAAAAAGCGAAATGATAAGAGCAAGAATCAAAATTTGAGCAGATGTTTGAGAGCCTGAAATATCAAAGGAAGTTGGACAAATATTAGACTTATCTCTGGCTTCAGAGTATGAATAAGGAAGCTGGATAATAAAACTATTAAGTGCAGCTAATGAGTATATATGTTTTTCACAAATATGTAATTGCAGCAGAAGACATAGTTCATGGGGCACTAGTCCTTCTAGTAAAATGTGCATGGGATCATGTGGTGTGTTTTCAATAATATCAAAAGCGGTGATTAATAAAAGTGCACTCTCATAATTTATGCCATAAAATCTTGACCAATAGAGTTTAGCTTTTTTACTTGCCACACTCTTAAGATCTAAGATATGGTGTTAAGATTGACTGTTGCTGGTGGTTTGCTTGAGTACATACATACACATGTCTTCTTTGTAAATTGATGACATTTGTATATTTGTGGTGAGACATGTATGACAACATCTAAATACATTTGGTGCAAAGCTGGTTTTAAACCCACAAATATGATTTGAAGCTAATGTATCTCCCAAATATATAACAAATTTTAAAAATAGTTTTACACAACCAATTGTTGAATTAAAAGTCACACCATTTTTCAAGAGATTACAGGAAGTAATAAAATTTTCTAAGTACTGAAAATAAGCCCTTTTTTTATTAGGCTTAAATAACTTTACAGGAACAACTGCAAGTGGAAAAACTGATATTAACATAGAACGCATATATGATGGCAAGGAATGAAATTGAACATAGAAAATTGTTAGTTTATGAAATTTTCTGTGTTTTCCAATAGGGTTAGCTAATTCTATATCGTCACAATATAAGCTTAGAGAAAATTCTAATGGCTTGTGGGTAGAGAAATCCGTTCGATAATTTCCTTCAGCATCTTTCCTACTTAAAAGTTGTACAAACTCATCAATTTGCAAAAGGAAACTAATAATACCAAATAGTGAAAAATAGTAACCTTTGCCACCACCAAATAAAACTTCATTTATTTTCAAAATGTCAAACAAATCATTTAACAATTTTTCTCTTCGATACTTATTACTAAGGATATCCACTTGTGTAAAATACTTGTCAAAAGTATGAAAATGCTCTTTCTTTATCTTGGAGTCTATTCTTATGGTCTGAAAAAGTACAACTGTATTTTCTACTTTTTTGCAAAGGTGCCTTAAAATTCCTCTTGATGATTTAAAAGATCCATTACAAACTTTACAGAAAATTTTACAAAGTGAACTCATACCTAAATGTCTATCCATACGAACATTATTTACAGACTTAAAACCACAACAACATACCTTTACTCCAATTTCTAGAGAGAGTGAAGACTGTACAGGAGCTTGGATATTCATACTCTGTGGATGAAAAAAAAAGGAGATTGTGGTGAGCAACTACTTGTACAAGGATCATCCCCCAAACATTTTTGGCTATTAACTGGGATTGAATTCAACATTTCCATAAATCTAGGTTTGTATGGTTTTCTTTGCAATAGTAGGTCTGATTTTGAAAAAGATGAAATAGAATTAATATATCAAATATAAGACAAAAAAAGAACATATTGACTTAATTCATAAGAAAAACAAAGAATATAAAAAAATATAACAAATTAACATGGTTATATATATGTGTGTAATTTTACCAATAGCCTTGACAACAATTTCACATGGATTAGGAAGAGCCACTAACATCTCATCTTCTAAGACCATATCAGAAAACATTAAATCAAATTGGTCTGAAGATAGATTTATCTTTGAGGACACTACAACAAAATACTATTTTCGTATATTTTAAGCATACATTGGTTAAACTATGACAATTCTATTAACTAAGTTAAACTACACAACATTAGATAGTGGTATTGTTAGGCATAGAATACAATATTAGTATAAAAATTGTAATTAGATTATCTAATAGATATTATTTTACAAATTGTACTTTAAGCACATTTTATAAGTTTACTTTACAAACTTTTACAATTTTACTTTGTCACAGTTGTGACTATTGTCACACATTTTGAAAATATTATATTGAAAGTGAAATTAATATTATAAAATTAAAAAAACATGTTTGCAACAGTAACAATGTATATCTAAAAGTATTATCATTGTAACTATTATTATTGGGTCTTGACTTGATTAGTTTAAACTACTTGTGAATAACCTTGTCTGTAAAAAAAGTTTAACAGAAAACAATTGATCCAATGATTGATTTAAAATGCAGCTGTGTTTTCAATCAATTCATTTCTGTCAATTGTAAATGTAAAATTATGAAAACTGTAAAGTTTACTGATTAGTTTTAGATAATCTTAAATAAAAATAAAATACTAAACCTGTAATAAATTTATCAGAACAAACTCTAGAATAATTTATATAGAAATTCATCTTTTCAGATTTTATTTCAATAAACCATTTACTTTTAGCGCAATAAGAGTAAACATTTTAGTGCAACAAAAAATTTCGTATTTGTTTGTTATTTGAACCCTCATGACTTATTAAAAATTCTATTTCTGTAAAAGCTTGTGAGGCCAGGTCGGAACACTGACACTATATAACACAAATAGTCTGATAAAGTAATTTAAACAATAATAATAATTGTAAATAATCGATTGGCAGTCCAATTGCGAATAATAGCAATTTACACAATGGAATTGTGTAAAGATAATCATTATCATAGTGTATAACATGGTAAAATGAGCTTTAAATACTGAGTATTGTATTAAGAATAGCGATTATAAATTAAGAATAGGTATTCTTAATGCATCATTGAAAATACTTATATCAGATGTATTATTAACTCATTTTAATAACATAAGTTATGACAATTTATGTAGAGTGTATTTTTAGCTAGTTTTTTAAACATTGTATTAATGGTGATATAATAAAAAATACAACTCGTTGCAAGGAAATATTTACCTTTAGATTTAAGCGTGAACAAATTATCATCTACAGCCAAAACCACTGGCATAATATTGATAAATATGAAATTTTAATTATTTTAGACATTTTAGTCACAGAATTACCACGAAAAATTAATTGGTGTGATATTTCTTTTTTTCGCTGCGGACAGTTGTATGTTTTATTAGTCACGCGACATTTAGCCCGTGGCGCGAAATTTATTAGTATGACGTGACATTTAAACAGTTATACTCTCCTTGACATTTATAATTGCTTGTAAATTGTAATAAATCGCGCGACTTAGAGCATTTCTTTGTTAAGATTAAAAAGTGGCGTGAAATTTGAACACTTTGATGGGACATTTAAGAACTTGGCGTGACATTTTTTACAGTGTAGTGCTGCATTGAATTTTTAGCTTATTTTTTATTCCACACACAAAACTTCAAAATGTCACCATAAGTTGGCAAGACATTGTATGAAAGTTCACCAGGCGAACCAAACACAAAAAACAAAAACAAAAACAAAAAAACAAAACAAAAGCTTTTGATGTTTTCTTGATCTTAAAATTCACGGTAAGATAGATTCTTTAATTTGAAAGACATTCCATAAATTTGTGAGTGGGCTTTTAGTTATTAGTTTAGCAATAAAAATTCTTATTCTGACTTGAATATGGTTTATAAAAATGAAATTTTATTTAACTTCAACGTAAGTCATTCATAAAACTAGCAAAAATTTGCCCTGACTTCAACCAAGAGTTGAAAAAAACAAAAATATTTTCCAAATGCAATAAGGAGAGTTGAAACTTCTGAGCGGTATACAAGAAGCAAACTTGCAATGAAATCATAGTCAAAAAATAAGGAGAGTTGAAACTTCTGAGCGGTATACAAGAAGCAAACTTGCAATGAAATCATTTTTAAAGTCAAAAAACGCGGATTTTTTAAATAGCCTACTTTTCTAAATGTTTGAAGATTCAAAGTTTCATACAGAAAGAACTTGGGAAGAGGTTGGTGCAGGTAGATTCTAATATTATCTCGATAGTTATGGCTGCATCTGAAATTTTCATTACGAAAAACTTTAATAATATTTTGAATCATAATAAAACCTGAGTACCTGAAGAGGAATATTTTAAAATCAAGACGTGAGATGATTCTAAGTACATTTTTTATTTTCCGATAGTAATACAGTAATATAAATGTTATGGCCCAGACCTCCTATGTTGAGTCGAATTAACATTAGCTATTATTTGGTTTCTCATGCAGTTGCTATTAACTATTAATTTTACGTGGGGTTCTGGTAATTACAATAATTATAATCAATTATAAATTGTAATAAGTAACCATATTAATTATAAGAAATACTAGGTACACTGGGTGAATAAAAGTTAAAACGGGTAATGGGCAAATGGGCAAATATGTAAATGACAACAATGTTGTTACACATGTCTTAAAGTTGTTCACCAACTTTAACTTCATTTACTACAACTCGAAAATAGTATTATTAGTGTATACTTCTAATGATTATTAATATTTGATACAGCATACATTATACCGTATTATAATTATTCATTGGAGTTAACTACATGTCCTCTTAAAGCTAATCAAACGAATCCTCCTGATATCTTCGAGTCGTAATTTTTTTACTAAAATCAAATACTTGAGATAAAATTTTTGTTCGAAATAAAAATGCAATTTTGACAAAATGGAATAGGCGAGAGTGTCGTACCTTGGGACAGTTATACCATGGGACAAACTGAAATGCTATGCCATCTGTGTGCTGCCAGACCAGACTAATCTTTCTTAATTTTTCATCTGGCCGCTAGGAGTCAGTGTAGAGTGACTTCAGCTTCCACGAAAATTATTGTTCAGCTTCCAAGAAAATCACTGAAAAGTGATTTTCATGTAAGCTGAACGATAAAAGAAAAAATCTGTTATTGGTAAGTAAATATTCGATGTTTCCTTGTTTTATTTTTCTACTTTTGTTTCTTTAATCTGCGTTAAAAATTATAACATTGTATTAAACTTTGAAATGTGCTTTTTCTTATTTGATCAATCTGTTCAAATCTAAAGTTAGGATTGTTGCATTTTGTGCAAATGTAATAATTTAATTACCAATGAATATAGTGTTTAATTTAGCATCAAACTTCATAAGTATGCTAATTTCTTTTGTTTTTACTTTTTTATTTTTTTTCCTTTTTAGAACAATATCTTGCAGCAGGGAAAAAAAAGACTCAAAAAAAAAAGGACAAAAGAAGATCGATTGCTAATAAGAAATTCTTTTCTTTTTTTTTTTGTGTACAAAGAACACAAAAATAATCCCAGGAAGAAAAACAAAGAAGAAGCTGTAGACGGCTCCAGTTCTGAGAATGAGCAAATGTGTTTTTCATCTAGTGAAGAAAACTTTGTTTATGCAAAAATTAACATAAGGTTTTGGAAAAATAAATGGATATATCCTCAGAGGATAAGATTTAGTGTGGTGAAAAAAAGTCAAATTATTATGTTTTAGTTAAACTGTGTGTTAATAAAACACGGCCTTCTTCCTGCTTAAATTGAAAAAAAGCCAGCTTAAAAAACGTGTATTCCGTTAGATGGAGAAACTTTCTCAACATATTTTAATTATTGCGTTATGAATTTTAAGCAAGTAAATCCAGCATAGGATGAAAACTTCAGCGTTGATATTCAATTAAATGATATTCAATACTTAAAACTGGAAGAAATACTTTCCTATAAAGAACTAAATTTCCCTATGAAATGGATGAAAAAGTGGTAATATGTAAGTTACCTTCAACATCAAATTCAGGGACTTTTGAGCGTCTAAATCATGTAATGGAATTCCCCGTTGATTTAAATCCATATGAAATGGAGCAATCTTTTAGTAAAATAAAACTTTTCTTAGGTTGCTATTGAAGAGATACTAATAAAACGCATGAGCAGCCATATTTCGGAAATGTTAAAAATAGGGTTCGTTATCGAAATTGCAAATTTCGAAAATTTTTGATTAAAACGGTATCGAAATACTACTTTTTTTTTCGAAATCTATAAAAACTTATGAAAATAATTTAACTAGCCAAAATAATTTCGGAAATAAAAAAAGAATTTCGAAATGTGAAATTAATTTCGAAATAAAAAATTGCACTTCGAAAACTGAAATTAATTTCAAAAGAAAAAACAGAATTTCGAAATGTGAAATTAAATTCCAAAGAAAAAAAATAGTGTATTTCGAAAACTGATATTAATTTCGAAAGAAAAAACAGAATTTCGAAATGTGAAATTAATTTCCAAAGAAAAAAAAAGAATTTTGAAAAGTGAAATTAATTACAAGAAGAAAAAAAAAAGTATTTTGGAAAGTTAAATTTATTCCAAAAAATAATTTTAATGCCTTATATTTTATTTGCATAATAATATTAAAATAACCTGGTGCCTAAATAATTTACCACGGGGTGTTTCGGCAAGTAGACCTTTTATTATATATATATACATATATATGTATATATGGCAAAATAATTCTATCTTGGCAAATTTAAGGTGGCACACAACTGAAAACAAGTTGTTTTTTTTAAGTAATCAAAATTATGATTTTTTTTTTTTTTTGATGAGAATAAATTTATATTAAAATAAAATAAAAAACAGCTATTTTTTTTTTTTTAATTTTACTATCCATAATGGCCAAAAATGTGTTGTAAAACACGTGTTTTTAGTAAATCTTCAAAACCTAATAACTTGATTTTGCCTCAACAACTCGAACTAAAATTTTGAGTTATGTAACAAAAAGATTGCTTAAGTATAAATAAAGTTGTTTGAAATCGTTGTAAATCTCATCTAAATAATCCCAAGAGAGTAATTAGCCATTTACGTTGCAACAATGATTTCATATACGTGCGTTACAGGCCTTAAAGGAATTGCATATTATAACTTTTAAATATCATAATTATATCATTTAGGAAAAGCGCACGAACTTTAATGCAAATTCTAAATCTAAAGTTTAAACTTACATTATGCAAATTTAAAATTAAAAAGTGTTTAAACTGCTGTTGTTATTGACTTAGACTAAATCGACTAAAAGTCGAAATTAGTCGGCTTTGAAAAATCTAAGAGTCGATGTAATCGACTTTGGATTTTCCACTAATCGACTAAAAGTCGATTTAGTTGTATAATAGTACTTATACATGTATTTCTAATATCTTTTTATTTGATTGAACATTGTAAATTTTTTAAATTTTATTTTGTTAACAAAAGCAAATATGATTGTTGAATAGAATGCAGTTTTTTCAGAGCCGGAATAAAATATTTACCCCCCTTCCTTTCATATTAAATTAGAAATTAAAATATAGTATCTCCCTCCATCATATTAATTGCTGAATGAAGATGCTTTTAAGCATCTTCATTCAATAAATAATAAGTAAAAATATGTATAGTAAAAATTTAAAAAATTCTACGTTCAAAATTTACATTTTAAATTGTAAACAAAAACACTTAAGTAGCTTTTGCTGTAGGTAGGTTTTATTCACTTTGAGAGGGCTAATATTTTATATGAAACATTTCACCGTGTAGAAGTAAGTGGTCATTCGCAAATTATGTCACGCAAAAAACTTTTCAGATCCCCCTCCTCCCTTTTCCACAAAATGTCACAAAATATCAATCCCCTATCTTATCCTGAGGGTTCTACTCCCTGTAAAAGAACCTTTGGGGTTCTAATCCCTGCAAAAATATTTCGAAGCAAATTTTAGAATTTCGAAGGCAAAAAATCGTATCGGTATTATTTTCAGAATTTCGCAATCACAAAAATATTTCGAAACAAATTCTAGAATTTCGAAGGTAAAAAATTGTTTCGGTAATATTTTTAGAATTTCGAAATCGCAAAAATATTTCGAAACAAATTTGATAATTTCGAAATGAAAAAATTGTTTCGATGCAAAATTAATTAGTTTGAAATTATTTCGAACTTACCGAAACAAAAATAGAGTTTCGAAAACTTTTTTTTTTTATCGAAAATTCAACTTTTGCTTCCGTGAACAACCTTAATTAAAAAGCTCCCCATTATACGATCAGCCATAGTGTCATATAAATCATCAAAGTCAGTTTCTTTCACATTTATTTCTATTTTAGAATGAAAAGATTAATCATTCACATGATTAATACACAATCTTTTGTCATCACACATTTATAAATGAGTTTTACTACTCGTAATCTTTTTCGGAAAATCTTTTAAAAAAGATTCAGGATCATTATTATTATTTCTTTTTTTACTGTATCAGAGTTAACAATAATAAGTTTGAAAATTTTTTCAAAGCAGATTTCTTTTTTACAAGTGGAAATATGGTTAAAAGATTTTATTTGCCTTTTGATTTGTCGAATAGACTTTGCGCTATTTTTGCAATTTATTCTTTTATTAAATACAAGTTTTATTAAAGACAACTTTTATCAAATACTTATGTCTGTTTTATCAAAATTTTAAAGTGACTTGCCAAAACACCTGTTTGTTTATTAAAGTCATGTAGAGTTTTTCTATATCAAGTTGAGTGCTAGAGCTAAAGTTTTTTGAATTTTGTTGGTGTTGGTTTTTATGCAGTTTCCAATTTTGACTAACTACTCTTTCTATTTTAGTCTCGAATAACCTTTTAGAACACCCTCTTTAGCAGAACTTCGTTAATTTATCAATAACTTAATTTATGTTAATTTAATGAATAGTAATTTTGTAATAATGATAATAATAATAGTAATAATAATAATAATAATAATAATAATAATAATAATAATAATAATAATAGAAATAATAATAATAATGATAATAACAATAATAATAATAATAAGAATAATAAGAATAACTAGCAAAAGGCAACCCGTAATACGGGTTATGGTCGGTCTGTTACTTAATTTATAGTGGCTGTTTTCCACAATTTAAAGTTGTGAAACCTTAACTAATACCCAATTAGAAAAACGCCTTCAAATTGAAAAAATTAAACCATCTGTAAAATTAAAAAAAAAAGTATGCGGAGGTAAAATAATTTACCAATTACTTAACATTGAGTAATTTACAACTGACGTAGGTCATATCAGTGTAAGGTAGAACCATTTTCCTCGACATTGCTAAGTTCAAAACAATACGTTTTTAGTTACTGACAAAAAATAATAACACTTAGTCATGCTTTAAATTGACGAAAAAGTAAAGCTAAATTCTTGTAATATTTTTTATAGTATGAACTTTAATTAATAAGATTAATATAAAGCGAACGTAAATTATACATGAGTTATTAATTTTTTGGTATCCCCTTGATACATGTTTCTTTAAAAAAGGAAATTGTCTTTAAAACGTTAAATACACACAACTAAATAAATATATTAAAAATAACTAATCATTTGACCATTACTATATATGGCACTAATCTGACCATTTTTATATATGCTCTCTTTGTTTCAATAGTTTTTAGTAAAGGGCTTCCCTTCCCCGTTTTTGCCTTAATGGTGGTCAGGAGAATAGATTTATTTTTGTTAAGAGTAATCAAGTTTTTTATGGAGACTTTTTACCAGAATAAAATGTAAAACAATGATTTACATGTATAAGATTTTTTTCTTTCTAATATATATAAGAATTTAACATGTAAAAGAATTTTTTCTTTCCTCAAAACTGTTGCAAATGCAAACTAAGCTAATGAATTAGTTAAACACCTTATAAAATTTAAGTAACTCGTAATTTGACAAATGCGCAAACCTATAATATTCACCCCCCGTTTAAAAAGATCTCTTAAGTTACGTACAACAAATTATTCGGCATAAAATAGAGAAAATTAAAAAAAAAAATTGAACTAATTGCATATATTTATATCATTTTAACTGACAAAAATTTACAATAAAAGGTAATCAGGTTTTTTTTTTTTTTTATAAGTCATATAAATGCGTCAATCATAAATCTTAAAGAAAAAACAACAACATAAAAACTGAAAATCGATTTACCTATTTATAGTAACCTATTTTGACATGGCAGTTAATATAAACATTTATCGAAAATGTAACTGTAAAATCTGTTTCGAAGTGCAAAAGGATTAACAATACTAATGTATATATATATAAAAAAAAAAAAAAAAATCAAATTAAGATGTAAACTGCATTTTTAGCATAATGCTGTCTTGGCTTTTAGTAAATAAATAAAAGCAGTAAGTTCCAATAATGAAACTACCTATTATTCATTTTTAACGATAGCCACCAACATGAAGGTAAGCCAAGCAGTCTATCAACACAAAACATCACAACAATAACATATAACAATAGAATATTTACGCCCTTGATCTTAAAATCCAGCAAAAATAACAAACCATATTAAAATATGAAAGGCAAAATTAGAAATTCAATTTAGAGTTAACTATATATTTATCTTTTTACTAAACATATAACTACATAAAAGTATATGTTTTTATATTCAATATTAGCTATTTAATTACTTCAAATTTAGGACATTAAAACACCCTAGATTTAAAGATCAAGGTTGCATACTCTCTCATACACATTACGCTAAACATTAACAGACATTATTGTGTTTCCAGAATAATTAAAAAAGGCTAGACAACACAACCTAGCTATAAAGCAGTAACACCGCATGACACTAAATGCTGCCAAGTCACACCTCTGCTATAAGTACACTGCTTGGCTGGCAAGGTTATCAATCTTGCTCAATATAATGCCAATTCACACCACTTTGAAAACATGGAAACAACATAATTTAAACATATATACAGCTATAAACAAATATGGTTTCATATAACACATATAAACATATTATAACACATATAAACATATTAAATGACAGGTATATTTATCAAAAACTATAAAAAAAAATATTAAAATAAAAAATATAACATTATGTTACAAATAATATTATTTGCTTCACACTTTTCACCTACCATACCTTGAATGAGATGTTTGTCAATTTTGAAAAACAAACTATTAAATGCCCGGGTTCTTGAACATGCAACATATAGTTGACCATGAGAGAAACACGGTTTTTTGAGATATACAAGATTTTTTTTGTATAAGCGACTCGTTTATAAGCAACTGAACTCGATGTGAAAAAATATTAAGCAACTTCAGTTCTGAACAAAAGTTAACATAAGCAACTCATAAATTGCACATAAAAATCAAAGCACTCAAAAAATTCCTTTATTTACTGTCAAATACTATTTTTATGTTGGATATAAAACATAGCTTTATATAGTTTAAAAAATTGAAAACATTCGATTTTGCGTTCGAATCAATTTTTTGTACGTAATGACTTCTTTTAGATAAACGATGTAATGACTTCTTTTAGATGAACGATTTCAAAAGAAAGTAATCACAGTAGTGTTGTTGTTGTGTATGCTGTTGACAACGCTGTTAAGATCATGAGTAAGAGAAAGCAGACAAATTTGTTCAACTTTGGTTTTACCAAAAAGATTTGACATCATGGTGAATTGGTAAATGTAGTGCCGAAGGAAAAAGAAAATAATTTGTTTGAATCTATTGTTTGCAAAAAATCACTGAAAACATCACAAGCCCTTTCGATGCACGAGTTTTGGTGTAAAAATAAGTTATCACATACGGATATTGCTCAAACTGACAAAGACCCGAAATTAATGAGCTTGGATCAAATCATTGATGGAAAGAACAAGTACGATAATATTGAAAAAACTGTGAAATCGATTTTAGAGAAGCTTGTTACTGATGTTGAAGCTAACGAATTACCAAAAATTGCTGACAAACGGAAGAGCTATACGTTAAAAGAAAAGTTTGATGCGCTAAATGACTTAAAGGATGGTATGTTAAGTAGGGATGTAGCAAAAAAGTATAACGTTCATAAGAGTATGATTACACGATGGAAATCAAAGAAAAAATAAATCTACAACAAGTACAACGAAAACAAGAAAAACGCGTTATTCAGGAAATGCCGAAGAGGCGACAAACATAAAGTTTTGTTTAACAAACTTTATGATAAATTCTCCGAAGCAAGAAAGGAGGGGCTAAAAGTTAACTTTGAGTGGTTGTATGTCCGAGCGAATCAAATTCATCTACAACAAAGTCCGAATGCTGACAGATTGCCAAAATCAATAGTCACTCATTTTCTTAAGGAAAAATAAGATCCGCATGCTGTGTGTTCAACGTAAGCGCCAAGCTGACGTAAAGAAGCAAACCCCGATTCTGATGAAATGGCATTCAAATTTGAGAGAAAAGTTGATTGAGTCTGGAAATGGCAAACCCACATGCGATAAAAAATGGGGGCGTTTCCCACCGAAAAAGAGAATCAATGTAGATCAAATTCCACTCCCGTTTGTAGTCGAGAGCAAACGAACATACGAAATTCCAATGAGTAAGGGAAAGGAACGAAGGGACCATAGAGTATGGGTAGCTCAACCTGGTAGTGGGCTTGATAAGCGACAAGCTACCCTTCAAATATGTTTCAGTCCTGAAGGAATGGTGAAGCCGGCGTTGATTTTCAGAGGTAAGGGGAAAAGGATTAGTCAAGATGAAGTTTTAGCCTATGACACTGATGTAGATGTGTACTGGCAACCAAATGCATAGGCAGATACAGCGTTTTCCGTGAAATGGGCGAAGAACACTCTCTCCAATGCTGTCGCTAACCTGGATGAGTATGTTTTGTTCTGCGATAACCTGACAGCCCAAGTCAGTGATGAGTTTTTGAATGAAGTGCGACAACATAAAGGTATTGTCTGGTTTGGTGTTCCCAACGAGACATATTTTTGGCAACCTGTTGATGCCGGACCAGGAAAAGCATTCAAATCACATATTAAAGCAGAACAAAACACCTGGCTCGAAAATGATGAAAACGTCGAACTCTGTCTTGGCAACGATGATCGGAAACTGTCGGCAAAAGATCGCCGCATTTTGATAGCTCGTTGGGTCGGTGAAGCTTACCGTAAAATATCCAAAGACGAGAAATTTCTTCGTATGCTTAATAGGAGTTTTGCGAAAACAGGATGTCTTATCACGGCTGGTGGTATCTAGGACGATAAGATAAATCCTGAAGGCATGCCTGCTTATGTTGTTCCACCCCCTGTTGACATTGACAACCCGGTGGAAATCACAGAGACTCCTATTCCAGACGAAGTAAAGGATAACCTTATTATTGTTTTGCCTGACGAATCAGACGGAGAAGACGAAGAACTGGATGGACAAGTAGAAAAATCAGACGAACAAGAAGACGAAGAAAGTGGAAATGAAGAAAATAAAGATCCAGCAGAAGAGAGAAACATTTTTGATCTTTTTTTTTTATAAGAATTTAAGTGATTTTAGTTGTAAAGAGCACTCTTCTGTTAAAGACTTGATATTAAACCGTATTTCGTCTCTTATTCGTACACTGAAATTTAGGCTAAGAAACTTAAGCAACCATTATATTAAGCAACCAAGATATAGAAATTGGCTGAAAAATAAGCAACTCGAGTTCTGACCAAAATACTAAGTTGCTTATACAAAAAAAATTGTGTACCCCGACTCTATCAATTGGTTGACCTTGACTTTTATTAATTGTCATTGAATAAGCCAATCTGACAGGAAACTGACAACGTTTCAGAACAAAAGGTAAATTAGAATCAGTTGGAGCCAACTGAATTCGAAGAACAAAAACCCATTTACCACCAGAAACACCTGTCAAAACCTTTGCATCAATATAATTATTTTGAAGAGCACAAACATTCATTCGAGTACCATAGCATAACCCAGCTTTAAGATCTAAATTTCTAAGTAGCATAATTACACAACCAATTTTCAATTTTAATTAATGAGGTAGCATACCTGAAGGAGTTAAGCTGTTCAAAAACTCAACAGCAAAGTTATTTCTTTCATTAAGGCCATCAGTATCAATTTGACCAGCACTTAAATAAATTTTGACCTCACCCGGCAAACATTCAAGCACTTCTTCATTGATAATGAATCAACATTAGTTGGTGTTAAAATTACGCGTTTAGAATAATCATTTTGATCAGCATCTCCAAAAATCTTTTCAACAATTGATTCATTTTCTCTAATAATGCACTGATTTGGTATTTCAATGCATCCTTTAAAAGGATCATCCTCTTTGACAGGTATTGTTCCATTCCCAAGTTTTAGAAGCCATTGGGAAAATTCACCTTCCCCATCTTGTACTCTCATATTTTCAGTTAATGCAAATTTCTGCACCCATTGCCAAAGCAAAGAACATTTTATACACAATTCTACTATTTCAGTTGTTGAACATTTTCATCAAAATTTTCTAGATTTAAGCCTATAAACTCATCAATAACAGGCAGATTGTAATCAGCCAGCATTTTATTACTTTGATTAATAATCTTTTCAATTTAATGAAGAGTAGCTCGCTCAGCTATTAGAAGTGGGATTGAGCGGTGAATGAAATCTTCCATCATAAAAGCTTTGCATGTATTCTAGAGATATAAAGGATTGTCAGATTCACAAAAGGTGAAAATAATTGAAAACAACTTTCAGATTTCCTTTGCCATACATGTTAAAACCGCCTCAGAAAGAGTATTCTGCCATTCAGTGTCATCTTGCAACAAACCTTTCAAAACGCATACTTCACGAAACGTTTCAAGCAACACTGGAATCGACATTTATCCAACAGCTTAATCATCATCAAAATAAAGAAATGATGGATAATCGTACGGCTTTATAAAAAATATTACAAAACTTCTTTATTTGGTAGTTCCTTATTTTCGTTTAAGAAAAATTTAGATTATTAAATTATTTACTAGATAAATAAATGTTTCGTGGAAAGGTTAAAAATTATTCAAACTTTTGTATGCTACTCAAACTACGAGCAGACGGTTCTCTGTACCTGAAGAAATGGTTGAATCTTCCTAAAAAGCAAAAGTGGCTCTCGCCTGATATTGAAAACGAAATCCTGCAAGACTTTGCTCATACAACACTTCGTAAGCTATGCGAAAGTATAAGGGAATCACAATTCTATAGTTTGATCCGATGAAACAACGGATATGTCCACGAAAGAACAAGTTTCGATCTGCATTCGACGTGTTAATAAAAATTTAAAATTGAGGAGCTTTTAATGGGATTTTAGCAAACCGAGAACATCAAGAACTGTTTAATGGACGTTTTGTGTTAATTTAGCCTGTTGATTCAAAATTGTCGGGGCCAATGTTTTGACGGATCGTCTAACATGTCTGGAAGTATCTATGGATTGCAGACTTTAATAAGTGGGAAAGAAGAGCGGGCTTTTTACGTGCACTGCCGCGCTCATAATCTAACTTGGTAGCACAAGATTCTGTTGAAAATCAAACAGAGATCAGGAATATTATGAACTTAGTGCAATCATTCATCGTATTTACCCGTGGATCTCCAAAACGATTGGCATGTTTCAACAAATTTCGAAGTGTAGAGGATCTAGAAAGCGGAACATCACTGCGACCATTTTCCCACACTCGATGGATCCTTAGAAAACCGTCCATTATATCTATTACGAGTAACTATTCCGCCATTATCAACTGGTTAGAGGATTTTGAAAATCATTCTGATAATTCAGCCAAAAATAAGTCAGAAGCAGCGGGTTATTTGGAATCTTTTTGTAAGCTTGACACATTTTTCAAATTGGAAATTTTGCGTATGATCTTCACGTTAATCGAGGATGCTGATACAGCACTCCAAGGTAAATATTGTTTTATTTCATAGTGAATTTTTTTAAATTTATTATTTTAAGCAAATTGTAATGTTAAACGTTTATTGAAAACTGTTTTAGGCATGCAGCTTAATTAATTATGCAGCAAAGCAAGAGATACCATCTACACGTTTAAGGTGTTAAAAAAGCCCGGGGCGATACTCGCTTCAAAGTCTAATGGGATGCAGCCGTTGTAGCAGCAAAATGTAGTTTACTTGACAAACCATAGATGCCACAGAAACGTAAAATTATATCAAAATTTACTGGAAGTGGAGTTCCATACTTTGCTACGACTCCAGAGGACTACTACCGCCAGCTTTTCAATGCATCTCTGGATTGTGTTATAACGGGACTTACAACCCGTTTTAAACCGACTGAGACCACTGAGCATTTAGCAAATGTAGAAAATTTTTTTATTGGTCAGTGCTTGGAAGTTGGATTCGTTGAGGCTTTTTACAAAGATGACTTTGAAGATTATAGAAGGCTACAACTCCATCGCGGCATATTTATGGATCATGCAAAGTTCAAGAATATTCAACTAATTAATTTTGAATCAGTTTTGAAAGAGCTTGTAGATTACGATGGTGTCCTTTCTCAATTAATTTCACTGATTCCTGAGTTTATGAAACTGGTAAAAATTTTACTATGTTTGCCTGTCACCTCATGCACGTGTGAGCGCTCGTTTTCTTGTCTTCGTAGGCTAAAGACTTATTTGCGTTCTACAATGTCTCAGGAGCAATTGAATCATCTCGCTATTTTAAATTGCCATCGCGATATTGCCTACACTCTTGATCTTGATCATTTGATCGATGAGTTTATAATGCGTGCCTCCATTCGCATGAACACATTTTTCTTGAGAAAATAAATTACATTTTTATGCCTATTGAAAAAACTTTTTATTTCTTATTATAGATTTTCAACTCCTACAAAATAGTTTATGCCCCATCCGGGAAAACTAAAACTCTACGCCTATGTTTGTACTGCAACTTTTACCTTTTTTAAAACCATGCTGTTCGTTTATAATCAAATCATTGGTAATCAAATGATCCATTATACAATCTCTTACAACACTCTTCATTACTTTGCATACAATTGATGTTAAAGAGACTGGTCTGTAGTTTGTGGCTTCCAGTTTGTCGCCTTTTTTGAATAGAGGTGTAACCTTTGCACATAACCATTGTTTTGGTAAAACTCCAGTTGAATATGATGTATTGAATATAGTTGATAGTGGCTTTGCTAACGCACTTGAACATTCTTTTAAAACTCTTGGGTGTACTTTGTCGACTCCAGTTGATTTATTTACATTTAGTTTCAATAATTGTTTTTCTATAGTTTTTAAGGTGAATAAAGGAGTTTGATATTTGACATTTGCATGATTTTTAACACTTGGTGGACTATTTTTTTCTTCTTTAACAACGACTGAACTGAAAAATCATTTAGTATATTCGCAATTTTTGAACCTTCTGTTATTATTTCCCCATTTTTGTCCTTCAATGCTTTGATTGTATCTTTTATCTTCGTTCTGCTGTTTTTATAAGCATAGAGTAAAATGGGGTCAAATGAAATAGTTAAGAATTTTAATTAATTTTTTTTTAAGAGAAATAGGTTTTTAATTTTTTTAAAGTTGTTGAGGAATTTGAGCTGTATTTAAATATATACAAATCAAGTAAAAAAAGTTTTCAGTTTTTTAAGAAACTTTATTTAATTGAAAAAAAAAAGTTATTTCATTCTACCGCACATTCGGGGAGAATGAAATACGCAAATCTATATGTAATTAAAACAACACTTAATTAAAAAAAACAAAAAGCAACCAAAAATAACAATTAAAAAAACAACCCACATTAACAATTAAAAAAACAACCTAATAAAAAAACTTTATTCTTGTGATGATGTTGAGTTGTAGAGAGGTACTAGAGGCTGAGCTGAGTTGTCACTTTTGCGGGACTTTTTGGTGCAATAAAACTCAGCGCCTTTAACATATCGCTTTGGTATGCATTTTTGACAAAGCCAATCCTTGCATTTAGAATTTTCACACTGGTACCATTCTATATTTTGACTTGTTGAAGCTTCGCCTAAAACTTTACGGCACTTTTTAGACTTGACTTGGTTTGTAGCTATTAATGTTGTTGGAGTCGCTGTTGTTGCTTGGTTTATTTGCTGCTCGTCATTAAAGCTAAGCTTGTGTTGTTTTTTAGCTTGCTGCTTTTTTGCTCTCAGCATCTTTCAATCTCTCGAGTATTTCAGGTTTATTGAGACACTCCTCTTCGAACCTTGGTGCGTCTATATTTTTTCGTTTTTTTGTGTCAACGAGTTGAATGCGAAACTTTTGTCTGGGCCACTTAAGCACCAATCTTTGTAGAGATATTTTTTAGATTTTTTGGAGCAGGACGATTACCAGCATCATTGATGCAATTTCCAACTATATAGTGGATTTTTTTCGAGCGGTTCTGAGTACTGAACTATTGCTTATGGCCAGTGCCGGTTTTAGCACTACCAGCGCCCTGGGCGAGATTTCTACGGCGCCCCTAGCTCAATTGAACCCCATACAAAAAAAGGCTAAATTTCGCCCCTTTATATTCGGCGCCCTGGGCCATCGCCCAACCAGGCCCTACCCTAACGCCGCCACTGCTTATAGCTCTAATGCTCAACTTATGACTCCACCAGTTTATGAAAAACTTACACCAATCTCTCCCTGATGTACCATTAGGAAACAAATGAGATTGACCTTGGTGTTGCAAATAGTTGGTAACTAGTGTGATGATGTCATTATAAGTTCTTCCAAAGCCCCAATTGGATAATTTAATGAGCATATCTACCAAATTGATTCAAGTTGATGCAACAATCTCGTGTTTGAACCACTCCCAATTGTTTCAACTATGCCGTGGACACGCCTGTAAAGAGTTGCTACCGGTATGTTGAATGATTGAGCAGTTTTGTTAAATGAAAATTCAATGCTTTGTGCTTTGGCCAGAGCAAGCGCAACTTGCTCTTCGGTGTATGGTTTTTCTTTTTTCTTTGAGAGCAACTTGTTTTGAGGCATATTTTATATTAGAATAGATTTAATAATAACCAATTTAAAATTTATCCACAAAATTTACAGAGATTAATTGGTCACTTGAGATTTAATTAATAAAAGCCGCATTTAACAAGTGAGCAATACGCGTATTTCATTCAACTCCACATGTATCCGTTTTCGTTTTTATCTCATAACTTTTTTCCCTGAATAGCAAATATAATTTTAAAAAAAGATTCTTGACCAGCTTAAAAAGTTATAACAGAATACTTATAAGTTCGATCAGGCTTGGACTGGGCCGCCGGGATACCGGGAGATTCCCGGTGGGCCGATTGGCATAAAAAATTATATTATATTTTTAGTTAGGCTACATTTTATTTTCCAAATAAAATATAAATTAAAATTTAACTAAAAATATTATAACTTTTTTTCTGGCCTCTAATTACATCTAATTAAAGGCCATTTGCCGGCTAATTATATAAATTTTGGCGGCCATCTTGAGCTGATCGAAAGAAGTATTATATTAATAGTGAGTTTAGCATGCGCGCTTTATCTTTAGGCGGTGTTAGTACTGCAAGTTTAAAAAAAGTTAGGCACGTAAAAACTTCAACAAGTGCGTTTTAAGTCATTAATTATTCATAACTTATTTTTAAGTTAAAACCATTTCCAAAAAATATATGTGCTATAAACAATTAAAACAAACTTACAAGAAAATTTGCATAAAAAAAAATGAAAAAGAAAATAAGAAAGAAAAAGTAAAGTCATCTACAGCTTTAGTTTCTTTTGAATTTACGGTTTCAAACCAAATTTATTTGTCTAATAGTTATACAAATGTTTAGTATTCGAAATTCGAATACTAAACATTTGTATATATTCGTTTGTACATACTCTACCCCATAGAAAATGAATAAACGAAAAGGAGGTGCTGAGAAAGAAAGAATAAGAAAGAAAGCACGTTTAGAGAACGATGGCCAGAAATGTAAAAAGTTAACGAACATGTTTGCAACATCTTTTAGTACTAACTCAATAGTTAATATCAATATGGCTGATGTAGCAACAACAGAAATAATAACTGATCTCCATTCAATTTGCAATCCCGCTAATGCGGTATTATTATCACCTAATGAGGCAGATGCACATGGTTCTAAATTTCAAACGGCAGATAGTTTTGAAGACAATGCAACCTCTTATCCTAACTCTGACACTCAATATAAATTGAACAGTAATCAATGCGAGCCAAGTGAAGAAACTCAAAACAATTATTATTATTTTCCGAAACCACAAGCAGACATTTTGAAATCATTTTTTAAATTTCATCCGAAGCAAAACAATTTTGATCTAAACGGTGAAATTAATTACCAGAGCGTTTATTTCAGAAATAATAAACCTCGTCACTGGCTGACCTTTGAAGAAAACACACAAAAGTTATTTTGTTCTTTTTGTCTGGCATTTAGCAAACCTTCAGATCAATCAACGTTCATTAGTGGATATAACATTGCAAATTCCAAGCATATTTATCAAAGAATATCAGAACATGAAAGAAGTGCACTCCATGCAGCCTGCACAGAGTCGTATGTTTTAAAAATTAATGCCAAAGATATTATAAGTATTTATACGCGCCAACATGGTGAAGAGGTTAAAAAGAATCGTTTAATTTTAGAAAGAATCATAGAAACTTTAAAAGTTATTGGTAAGCGTGGACTTAGCTACAAAGGTGCAGTAGAGTCTGGGTACACATTGCTTGATGACAGTGTAGATCATGGGAATTTTTTAGAGATTCTTTTGCTAATTGGCAAATTTGATCCGTTGTTGGAAGCACATATTAAAGAGGTGGTTCAAAAAAGCAAATCCCGGCATGATTCAGTTAGCAACAGAACAGGTCGTGGCGACTTGGTCACTTTTCTGTCAAAAACGACTGTTAATAAAGTCATTGATGCAATAACAACATCTTTAACGAGCATGATTGTGGAAGAGATTAGAGAAGCCGGTATGTTTAGTGTTCAAATTGATACCACACAAGATATTAATGTACAGGATCAGTGTTCTATTGTGATCCGATATGTAACCGAATCTGTACATGAACGTGTAATATCGATAGTCAATTGCACATCAACAACTGGAAAAGGAATGTGTGATTTGGTTTGTGGCGTTTTTGAAAAGGTAGGCATTGATGTAAGTAAATGTATTGGCAATGCAACCGATGGAGCTTCTAATATGCAAGGTCAATACAATGGATTCAATACCTGGTTAAATACAGTTTCCCCAGGTCAGATTCATGTTTGGTGTTATGCCCATGTTTTAAATTTGGTAATGGGTGATGTTACTAAAAAAGCTGTTGAAGTTGCTACCTTATTTGGTGTTTTGAACACATGTGCAGTATTTTTACGGGAATCATGTTTACGCTTCAATGTTTGGCGTGAATTTAGCAAATTGAAATATATATCTGTAATCGGTGAAACTCGTTGGTGGGGGAAAGACAGAGCTCTTACTAAGGTATTTGGAAATTTCTTCATCAAAACCTCCGATCAAGAAACACAAGTTATTGATTTTTTGTACATTGACATGTTACAAACATTTCATGATATTTCTACATCAATCAAATTCAATAATGACGTCCGTTACAGAGCGAAAGCTCTTTTAGATTCATTGACAAGTTTTGAATTTATTTTGACGGCACAATTGTTTTTAAAAGTATTTGAGCACACAACGCCATTATCTGAATATTTGCAAACAACTGGAATGGATGTACTACGAGCCTATAATATGGTTCAAAACAGTATTAATGAGTTAAGAAAAGTAGATGGAAATTTTGATTCCATTTTTCAAGCAGCTACACATTTTTCAGAACTTGCGAACAGTGAACTGGGAAAAAGAAATCTCGACATTGAAGTTCAGACTGGTTTGAAAGAGAAAAGAATTAGAGCAAATCAACTACTTGAAAGTGCAAAAGATAAATTTCGTATCAATGTTCACAACATGGTAATGGATCAAGTAATCAGTAGTTTAAAACAGAGATTCTCAGAGCATGGTAGTCTATATGCTGATTTATTTTGTTTAGATCCAAGAAATTTTGCAGAAATTTTGAAAAAAATGCCTAGTGCTGCATTACAGCATCTGAGTGGGTTGCTCAGAAAGTTTGATGCTAGTGTAACAAAGGATCAGCTTCAAACGGAATTATCGGACTTTGCAAGGAAATGGGAAAGTTTCGAAATAACTCTTGAAGATGAATATAATTTGATATTTGACACGGAAGTATCTGACTCTGTCTCGGACAACATGCAACAATATAAATCCGAAGAATCTGAAACTGTCTTTACAATCCCAGAAGTGGAAAACAGTGACAGCCACAGAAATAAATGCAAATCTTGCAAAAAATGTATTGTTTGTTGTTACTTTGTCCTCCAGAAGTTTAACTTGCATAGTCTTGCGTATTCAAATTTGTTTCTGGCTTACAAATTTGTGCTGACATTATCCTCATCACAAGTTGCTTGTGAAAGGTCATTTTCGAAATTGAAGTATATTTTGAACAGATTAAGAACTTTGATGAGCCAGTCAAGTTTACAGTCATTCATGTTGATGTCTTGTGAAAAAGACCTTCTTCCGAGAATTAATAACGATGCAATAATTGATGTCTTGGCATCGACTAGTCAAACGATGAAAAAGTTGCTATACTAGTCAATATTGAATAGCGATTGTGTCTACTATTTCTAGACTACAACTTACAGCAGTGTTTTAGAAATATTTCTTTTTATCAATATTTAGGCTGGGAAGTTTAAATTTTTTTTTTTTATACTTTAAATAATAATAAACAATAATGCAACTAAAAATAAAAAGTCCTTTACAAATATAATATAGGTAAATTTAGAAAAATAAGGGCGTTAATCATAGTCGCAGTCATGGGCGGCGTGAAGGCTCTCGGCGCCCCTATATATATATGAAATATATGCAGCATACAATGAAGTGGGCCGCCGTGACCAAAATTTTCCGGGCCGTTTTTTCAAGCCAGTCCGACCCTGATCGTGATCCGTGCTAACCGTGTAAAATGTTGCCTTGGCCATTTAGTTCATAAACTAAACATGCAATACTTGTCTAACTTAATTAACGAAGTGCACCAACGAAAATTTATGCCTTAGGACTTTTCACTCCATCAGTATACTGTCGTGTTGCCCAAGGTTAGCCCTCCATTTATTGATTCTTTCCTTTTCTTGATAGACAGTTATGCCAAAATTTTTATAATTTCTTTTTTCTTTCTTTTAATTTTTAATATATAAGTATATATATTAAACTTGTTTGCTTGATAATAAAATGTTCCAATAACTAGTTAAATAGCTATAAAAAAGTTTCTATTAAAAATGGATAAAATTTTCAAAGAAAAGAAATTGAGGAAAATAATGCAATAAGGGTCTAAACTATTCACATTTGTAACATCCAGAACTGAGGGTCTATTTTGTGATATTATTTGAATTTAAAAAAAATGAAAAAAAGTTTAAAACAAACCAAAAATGGTGACAATAATAATAATGATAACTATAGTAATAATAATGATAATAATAATATTAGTAATAATAATAATAATGATAATAATAATAATAATAATAATAATAATAATAATAATAATAATAATAATAATAATAATAATAATAATAATAATAATAATAGTAATAATAATAATGATAATAATAATAATAATAATAATAATAATACCAATAATAATAATAATAATAATAATAATAATAATAATAATAATAATAATAATAATAATAATAATAATAATAATAATAATAATAATAATAATAATAATACTAATAATAATAATAATAATAATAATAATAATAATATTAATAATAATAATAATAATAATAATAATAATAATAATAATAATAATAATAATAATAATAATAATAACAATAATAGTAATGATGATAATAATAATGATGATAATAATAATAATCATAATAGTAATAATCATAATAGTAATAATAATAATAGTAATAATAATAATAGTAATAATAATAATAGTAATAATAGTAATAGTAATAATAATAATAGTAATAATAATAATAGTAATAATAATGATAATAATGATAGCAATAATAATAATAGAAATAACCAAATCCAGTCCAATTTGACTCCGGATTTGAGATCAATCCAGTCCAAATAGATTCGATTAATTCAAATCCGGTGTTCGGGTTGTTAAAGAAATTAAATTATATTACATTTTGTTCTATGTAAGATTTAACTGCGCGAGCTGAGTGGGTAGGAATTATAACTTGTTAAAACTATCACCATTCGTTTTGATCAATCAACATTTTGCTGATAGAGCCTTGAAGTTTGTATTTCTCTGTATTTAGGAGTATTGGTTGAATGGACCTGGGTAGATAATACGTAAATCTGAACCATTAAAATCAAATCAGCCCCAAAATGCAAACGTTCCGATCGCCACCATGCACCTACGTACCACAAAGCAATTCCTTTTCAGTTTTAAATATCTTTGCAAGAGCATTGTTTTTTCTATTTACACCTAAATCATTTATCACTTAAAAAAGACTTGTTTTTGTTTTTTCATAAGCCAAGTAAATCCTTTCTTATAACATTTTAATACTGTCCGTTATTATCAGTTTCATAACTGCTGCATTGCAACAAAATTTTTTCTAAGCAAGACTCATTATTCATATGCTATGAACTTCTTAAAATTTTTTTTTCGTATTGAATAATTTGTGAAAGCTTCAAAGTTTTCTTTTTCAAAAGTTCCCATAAAAATTAAACTTTTAATATGTTAAGAAGTGCTTTTTTATGCACCCAGTTCAAATCGTTTAATGAAATAGAGAAACAAAAATGATAATTTTTGTAAAAATTGTGGTTTGTTAGAACTTCGTTCTTTTGAGTAACAAACAATATACTTTTTATAGTTTGCAACGTTGTTGTTTGTAATTTGTTTATGTTTAAAGTTAAGTTTTTTTTTTCTCAAAATGAAATTTAAAAAACTGTCATTGACAAAGTTAAGTCACAACTGGTCAAAATTGGTTGGTTCACTTTTGCAAAAAAACTTTCTTCTTCGTAGACAGACAAATGAGCAACAATCTGTCAATGCGGAAACAACATTAATAAAGAAAGAAAACAAAGATCATATTGATGTTAATCTAATGCTAACAGTTAGAATGGCAACAATGGTTCCAATACATTGTGAATAAAAATATATGGCACCTGACTAATAAAAAGCTTGGTGGAGGATAGGATATATTTGTTTGTATTAGTCCACAAGGAGATTTGCTAACTTCAGGAACTGCTGGAAATTCAATATCTGTTAGAAGTGGTGTTAGACTGCGTCTGTAGTCGTATGTAAGACTAATACAGATGCTGAAGCGTGAAATAAATGGATATGTCTATCTATTGATTGGAAAGTTCATGGTGGAACGATGGCTAGCTAAATACGGTGCAACAGGAGATAAAAAAAAATTTACTGCAAGATCATCTGCTTGTAGTAGTCAATTAAGATTTGGAGATTTAAACCCAACTGGTCTTGCAGCATTAGATGGAAATGTACAACTCTTTACACTTTATAAAGATTTCGGTTTTATTGAAGTAATGACAAAAGCACATCATCAAACATTTTGCGCTAAATAGTTTAGATTGTGATTTAACTTTAATTTAGCATTAAAACCAATGTTTTTTTTTTTACTAAACAATGATATCTCATTGGTATCTCTATATTCTTCAATAACTTCACTTAAAAGTCTTAAAGTTGTATCACTACCTTATGCTATACATCTCTTCTTAATTCACTGTGCTCACATATACCCTATTATTTCACTGTGTCAACTCATACCTTTAATTTCTACTCACACCTTTAAATTCTACTCACACACATGGGTGCCGGCAGGCAAGGGCAAGGGGATGGGCAGTTGCCCCCCCTGGAAAAACAAAATAACAAATTTTAATATTCAAAAAATTTCTTTTAACTTTTAAAAGATTTTATTTCGATACCTCATCAATTTAACTCATTTATAGTTTACTTACCGTAACGTAAAAACTACATCTTACATCCAAAGTTCTTCGTTTCTATGATTTAATCCAGTTTCTAAATTGTTCATTTGTCTGAGATCAACAACACGGTCTCCTTCCTTCCATATTTTGTAACTACTTTAACAGTAGGACAACGTGTGGGCATAACCTAAAATCAGCCACTTTAACAACTTAATCATCTCACAAAAACAGACAACTAAACATGGAACAAATTCCATTACATATCAGTGTATCCTTTCTTGGAACATCCTTCTGTACACCCTAAAAACAGATTTTATCCTTAGATCCAAGAATCTGTTCTTAAAGTCGCTCCATCATTTTTATCTAAAAAGTTACGCTTAACTTTATTCTTAACCTCTATAACTTTTTTCTTTATGTTTATGTACATTTTATAATTTCTTATTTGTGTATATACGTATATATGTATGTATATGTTAATACATTATAATAACTATTTGACCTATATTTTAATTCTTTTAAAAGTCTGTTTTATAAGTGTTACTAATAAATTTTTGTAAAGTTCTACTTTTACTGTGACTAATTTATTTCTTATGTTTTTTTCTTATCTTTTCTTTATATTATTTAGGTCATTGTGCTTTATTAGTGAATTTTATTAGTGAATTTTATTAGTGAATTTTATTAGTGAATTTTATTAGTGAGTTTTATTAGTGAATTTTATTAGTGAATTTTATTAGTGAATTTTATTAGTGAATTACTATTTGCAATGACCTGTGTTTTTTGTAACATCCTTAACACGAAATATATATTCATTGATTGATTGACAGTTTAAATGAAATATCACTATTAAATGCAATGACTTCCACGATGGCTGAAGCTTTTTTATAAAGGCATATTTTATATTTAAAAAAAAAGATGTTTGAATGAAAGTTTTAAAAAAAATATGATAGAAATAGCTCTTAGAAAAACAAAAAAGGAATAAATAGAAAAAAAAAAAAAATTGAGGAGAAGTATAGAATCCAAAAAGAAGAGAGGAAGAAAAAAAAGGAAAATAAAGGAAATAATAATAATAATAAAAAAAAAAGAAATCGAGTTATAATAACAAAGTTCTTACGCTAACAAATAAACTTCGAACTAACGAAGAAAGAATTAGATACAGTGATCAAATTTTTTAAATTACTTTTTAATGTGTCAATTTCATTTTTCTTTTTTATGCTGTTGTTTTTTTGTTTGTTGGCAAAATGTTTCTTATTTGTATTGTATTTCTATTTATTTTTTTCCAATTAATTGTGTTATAGTCATTTTAATAACACTATTAACTTTTGTTTTTTGCTAGCTAAACGTTGATTATTATAATTATATTTATTTATTTTGATTAACTTGCATTAGCCTGCTGTATTTTAGTTTTTGTTTTGTTTTTGGGAATGTCTAATTTGTATTTAATAAATCATTTAATGTTTTTTAACTAATCATTATATTATTATAAAATTTAGCATTATTAGGTGTTTACATCACATTAGTTTTTTAATTTATAGAAAACAACCTTGAATGTAAAATCTTTATTCAGAAATAAATATGATAAAGTTTCTTCGATTTATTTAATTTTGTGAACTGTTCTAAATTTAGATTTTTACAATATTGATTTTTCAGAATACTGAAAAAAATGTCTAAAAAACGACAAAGTAGTAATATTTTGGATTACTTCAATTTTAAACGTGTTGCAATTACAGATGATTCCGAAAAATCACAGAAACACATTACTCTTCCTCAACCGGTAGTGGCACCAAGTGAAAGTCATTAAGATCCAAGGCAGCAACAAAATGTTGATGCATACAACGGAAACATGCAGAAAAAGTCAGAAGTTATGATTGCAGATAAATCATCAGAATATAAAAATAGTAACGATAACTCAGTTTTCGATGTTGGACTTTATATTCAGGCAGCAGTTAGAATAAATGATGATCTCAAGTATCAATCATTAGTATGATACAGTATTGTGCAAATTAATTGCATCAAACATTTTTTTACTTTTTATTTTTTGTTTTATTCTGTGTTTTCTAAAATTTAACTGTGATTAGAAGGTTAGATGAATTTAAATAAAGTAAATAAACAAAGATGGACACTACACCAAGAAAAAGATCTAAAATATTAACTTTACTTTAATATTCTGATAAACCTCAACGGGAGATAACCACATTATGTTCAGTAAACCAATCTACAGTTAGCCGGGTTAAGAAGCATTACATTGCAAGAGGAACTTATCACCATTAAGACAAGTAAAATGTGGTCGAAAACGAAAGACCTCAGAAAGAGATGACCGATATCTGATGCTAGAGAGTATCAAAAATCCAAAAAAGTGACTAACTAATAAATAATTTGGCTACGCATGACATCCATGCCTGCTCGATTACTGTGCGGAGGGGGTTGAAAGCTGCTAGAAGGTTTGCCAGAAAACCTTCTAAGAAACCAATACTTACAGATGTCATGAAGAAGAAGGGTCTCTTGTGGGCAAAGGAATGCAAAAATTGGACGAAAGAACAATGGAGAAGGGTAAGAAAAAATGTGTTTATTAAGTTTACAGCTATTTCATTTGTTATATTTGTATAACCATACTATTTTTAAATTGAAGGTATTAAATTGAAGAGACTTAATAACAGCTACCTTGTTTTTTTATTGATTGCAGGTTTTATTTTCGGATGAATCACATCTTGAAGTGAGAGGCCAACGGTCATAGTTTGTTCGTCGCTCTGATGGTGAGCCTATACAACCCGGACACATTGAACAATATGACAAGCATCCAGAAAAGAAGATGTTTTGGGTTGTTTGCTCTGCTTTTGAAGACCAGGAAGACTCTACCCAGTTACTGGCATGATAAACTCTGACACTTATATTTAGGTTCTGCAAACACATTTAATTCCAGAGATATTAAAACTATTTCCAAATGGAAACGGAATATTACAGCAGGATTTAGCCACATGCCATACATCCAAAAAAGTCAAGAAATTCATAGTAAAAAGTAATATTAAAACCGTTAAATGGCCTAACAACTACCCTGATCTTAATCCAATTGAGAATCTCTGAGCAATTGTAAAAAAAATAATAACAACTAAAACAAGCTTACCAACACTATCATTCAGATTTGAATTAAAGACATTGAAATCCAAAACATTTGTAAAATTTTAGTAGATGCAGCACGGGGAGGACACAAAATATTAGTACATGAGTTCTTATTTTATTAGAGAAAGAAAACTTAAAATTTCCTGGATTTTTATTGTTTTTAATTTTGATGCAATTAATTTGCACAATACTGTAACTCAAGCCCCATGAAACTTATGATTTCAAAAAAGATGTGCCAGAACACTGCCAACAATCTACAAGAGTGATCCAGTTGTCTGGAAAGTTGAACATGCAACTAACACCAACAAGGCAATGTTCAAGGCAGTTATACCGAAACAATTGTGGAGCAATGGATACAAATGTCGAGGAATACTTTCGCCAGGCTATGTATATCCCTTATCTCAATTCATTAATCGATTCGCTTCAAACACGGTTCTCAGAAGATAACCTTGTTCAATTTAACCTTTGTTTACTTCATCCTGCAAAGATGAGAACTTTAACTTGTGAAAAATTCATTGAGAAAATGTCAACTGCAAATGAAGTATACAAAATTGATAATTTTAAACTCGATAGTGTAATTTATTTTGATTTTTGGACCATTCAATCTTTTCAAAACACAATAAAAAAATTCACAGATTTACGACCAAGGACTGTGTTCTACCCTGCGGTTCGTGAAGCTTTGCTCATTTTAATAACACTGCCAACAACAGCATGTACTGTAGAAAGATCATTTAGTACATTGCGGTGCGTGAAGACTTGGCTAAGATCAATCATGTCCAATGAGCATTTGTCTGGGTTTTGCATGCAGAGCGTGCATCGTGAAAAAATACGCTACAGAAAATCTGAATTTATGGAACAAATTGTAAATAAGTTTGGGAGTGAACGCAGACGACTACAATTACTATTTACTGAATAACAATGATTTAATTCTTGTGTTTTTTTATTTTTACATTTTCTTTAATTTTCTGTTGTCACTGGTCTAATAAAATGACTTGATTAATTGATGCATTTATGTAGTCTTTGAAATATCACTGCTGAATTTCATTTACCCCCTCTTTGTAAAAATTCCTGCCGGCGCCCATGCTCACACCTTTAAATTCTAGTCACACCTTTAAATTCTGTTCACAGCTTTAAAGTTTCCTAAATTTTGTTGTTCTACCATCATTGCATATATTGTCATAATCACTACAGTAATGCATGGTTTGAGCTCTTTTCCTCACTTTTTACATTGCATCTTGTGCAAGTGTTTCTTTGTAATACGCCTCACTTTTTTTTTGTTTCTCTAATAATAATTTGTCAAAAATGATAAGATTTTCTGATGATAACTCACTAGGATGTGGAACACATGGTTTTAATACTGATTCAAATAAACTACATTCAATATCACTGAGCTGTTTATTTCCTTTTACTAAATAAGTGAAGAAACATATATACCATCTTGTATTATTGCTATTTTATTATCAAAAACTTTCGATGTAGTCTCTTTAGGTGGTGTCTCTTCATATGCTTTCTTTACAATGCAATTTTCTGGCTGAAAAAGACTTTTGCCAAAAGCCATTAGTGTATCTTAATCAAGTCACCCTAGATTAATGAATAGAATAACTAATAGTGTTGTTTTACCACATCCAGATTTCCCAACAATAAAGTTCATGAAATATTTTACCAACGCTAAGGTTAAGATACGTTTAACGTGTCTAGGTAATGATGGATTATTTTAAGACTTGTTTAAGAATCATTCCGTAAAATATTATATAAGGTTCATTTTATATGCAAGAGAAAAGTTGTAAAGTTTGCATAAAATGAAAACATAAGTTGGTAAAGTTATAATAGAAAAAAACCTATTACCTTAGCGAAAAAGCCAAGGAAAAATGAGTATGCTATATTTAATTTAGACTCTAGTGAAAATAGCAGAACACTCGATTGGTAGCTTGGTATAAAAAGCAAAACAAAGAGCATCATTTCGATACTACAACGCAGATCAATTTCAACATGGTGATCAAGTATTTTGTGGTCATTTGTGTTTTTGAAAAGGAGAACACCAAGCACAAAATGCAAGATATGGGTTAATTGATTAATCTAAATGTGATGAACATATTTCGCCAAAAATTGAATCCTACAAAAAAATTATAAGGAAAATGGAAATTGTGCTGGTGCTAGAAAAGTATTGCTAAATATATATCGTTCTAATATCATGACCTACACAAGAAGGTCCACTTAACCACTACACTAGTAATTGGAACAAAGCAAAAATGTTTTTCTTTCTCCCTTTCTTCTCAACTAGTCGCCCCTAATCGCTAGCATTTACACATAACCCAGATAAAATCGTTTAGATTTTAAAATATATATTTGATGCATATTTGCTCTGTGTGTGTGTGTGTATATATATATATATATATATATATATATATATATATATATATATATATATATATATATATATATATATATATATATATATATATATATATATATATAACACTTTGCAGAAATAAATCCATTCAAAAATTTCAATTATAAAACAAATACTGATAGGGGGTTAGAGCTAAGAGTTTTAGGCTAGAAAAACATTAGGCAAGAACTAAGTCTGATTGGAAATGTCAATATTAAAAAGAATAGTGACAGTGGGGAAGAACTAAAAGAATCAGTCTAGAACTACAGTGAACAAAAACTTAATACTATTTAAAATGAAAATATTAAAACGAATATTGACACTAGAAAAGAACTGAGAGAATTAAGCTAGAAATACCTGTAGTAGAATCTTAATTTAATCAAAAATCTGATCAGAGATCATTCAATTTCCAAGGAAATAAAGTTCTAGGAATAATTTTTAGGTATTAGGTGTTTGATATACAGCCGGTATACAGCCCTTCCTCACAATATTGAGAAATCTTGTGCGTGTGCAACATTCGGGCATAGAAACGTTTTCATCTGCGTGAGTATTCAATTTCTTCACCTGCGTAAGTCTTTAGTTTACTCTGAACGTCTATCCGAAAACATTTTTACTACTCCCAATCTTAGGACTTATGCTACTTCTTCCCTGCACTGCTCAGTCTTGACCAAGCTACGCAAAATATTTCCAAATCAGAAAAAATAATAAATTTAAGAAAGCAGACCCTATTTTTGCCACACAAGGAAAACAAGGAATCTAATATACATATAAGTTGTAAACCTTTATTTTCGTATGCAAATTTCTACGAAAACGACGAAATGAAATTTGTTTACTAAACACAGATAAGAAAAATACTTTTCTTCTAGTTTTATTCTAATATTTAAGATAATTCTTGTTACCTTCTGCGCCAAAAAAGCTCAGTTTTCTCTTTTTATGTAAAAATTACCACTTTTAAGGCAAGTTTGAAAAATCCACAAGTACTAAGTTTTTCATAGGATTCCAGTTTTTAAAATTGCGTAATTACGCCAAAATTAAATTTACGCGACATTTTACGTTATTACGCATTTTTTGGCGTTTTGCGAAACAAGCTTTATAGGATTTGGGTGCAGGTATTTTGGCGAGTCGTTCAAAAATATTTTGATAAAGCAGAAACTACAATGACTGGTATTCTATGAAAGAAAAGATTGCAGAAATAAAGAAAAGTGTATTCGGCAAATCAAAGGCAAAGAAAATCTTTCAACTATGTTTCCACTTAAAAAGAAAATCTGCATCGAAATATTTTTCAAATTTTTTTCATTCTTAACTCGGAAAAAAATAAATAGTGATAAGTATGATCTTGAAAATTTTTTTTTAAAAAATTACAAAAGTTACAAAAGTTTCAGCTGCAGATTTTCCAAAAAAGATTGCGAGTAATAAAACTCTTTTATAAATGTGTGATGACAAAAGATTGTGTATTAATCATGTGAATGAAGAAGAAATCTCTTTTTCATTCTAGAATAGAAATAAATTTGAAAGAAACTGACTTTTATGATTTATATGACACTATGGCTGATCGTATTATGACGAGCTATTTTACATTTCTGAAATATAGTAGCGGCTGCTCATTCGTTTTATCAGTATCTCTTCAAAATCATACTGTTGAGTATGAGCCATTAAAAGATGGTTCATACATATCCATTCCTGGAAAAACAGCTTTTAAAAACTGCAAATAAAAAAATGAGGGTAAAAAGTGTTCCCTTTGGTGTATGTTGAGAGCAAAGCATCCTTGAGATCTTTAATATTGAACGAACTGATAAAGATCTCTAACGTCATGAGAATGAATTTAATATGACAAATGTTGAATACTTGAACAACGATGAGATACAATCGAGATTGAAGCTCTTGTCCTAATTTTCTCGATTGCTACTGAAACAATTTCACTAGTCTCTCCAAACGTCGATTCTTTAGTGCCTGCACTGATTTTTAGTATTCCCACACATAAAAATTCAATGTCACCATAAGTTGGTAAGACATTGCATGGAAGTACACTAGGCGAACCAAAAACTGGACAGCTTTTGGTGTTTTTTTGGTCTTAGAATTTATGGTAAAATTCATTGTAAAGTATGCATACAATATTTTTGGTATATATATATATATATATATATATATATATATATATATATATATATATATATATATATATATATATATATATATATATATATATATATATATATATATATATATATATATATATATATATATATATGAAACTAAACTTTAGGTATGGAAAAGTTAAACATTATCTTTATGCTTAATACATGATTTTCTTGTTTACCATGACTACCTACTTTAAGTGAAGTTAATTTATTATTTTTTAAATATTTTCTCTAAAACAATGGAAGCAGAAAAACTTTATTTAAAACAGGCATGCTTTATGTGTATCGAAGGAAAAAAATAATGTAGAAGATACCAATGCAATACTTTCTGTTCATGAAATTGATGTTCCAAAAGAGAGATCTTGTCAAAGACAGTTTGCTAGGTTTAGAAGTAGATGCTATGACTTAGAATACCAGCAGCGCTCTGGAAGACCATGGAAAATAATTACCGAAGATAAGAAATCGATCTAATTTGTGAACCCTAGTAGTAAAAAAAAAATATTAAAGTTGTGGTCAAACAATAGTTGCAACTCCAAAATGAGATTACTACTGTAATTAAGTGATGTTATGCGTTTGGTTGAATACGAAAGGTTTATTGCATTTTGAATTATTTAAAACTAACAAAACTGTTAGTGCTCAACGTTATACTCAACAATTAAGACGTTTGAATAAAGTAATCTAAGAAAAAAGAACAGGATCAGGTCATGGAAAGCGAAGAGTCATATTGTAACATGACAACACTCGTCCATACGTTACTGTGGAAACACTAAATACAATATTTGAGCTAGACTGGAGTTCATGTCGCATTTAGCTTATTTACCAGATTTTGTACAACTAGATTACCATTTGTTTTGCTCACTTGAGCTTTCTCTTAGAGGGCAATCGTTTTCAAACCGGCAAGATTGATGAAACCGGCAAGAAAGATGCGAGAGGTTGAAAATCTCATCTTTTTTTTTTTTTGTGAGTCCACACTGTTATTATTCTTCACGGATGGTTTTCAAGACTTGCCTACTAGATGGCAAAAGGTCATCGATTATGATGGAAATCATTTGACTAACATATTTAAATTAACTTTGTAAAATGATATTAATATAGTTAATATTGTTTAAATAAAATTAAAACAAAAAAAAAAAGCGGTAAACTTTTTGCATTCTCCAAATGCAATGCAAAACATGTATATGTATATATATATAAACATCTATACATATTCATAGTTTAGAATTACCTCATGTTAATGTTTTCTGCAATAAAGTAATGACCTTCTCAAACTAAACAAAACACTTATTGTCAAGACAACGTTATCTAATTTTCATGATTGTGAATGAAAATGAAACGTTAAGTAATAGTTACACGTGAGATTTTTAAATGGAGAACGTAGATTGATTCAAGTAATGCAGGGCCTTAAAGAGTCTTTAGGGCTGGATACAAGCCTGGTTGCTGGTTAAATCTAGTGAAACTTCGGACCATGATAGTCTTATAAAAAAAACATAATTTCTAGAAAAGGGAAGATGTAGATTTCTAAACTTCAACGATTCAGTTTAGACATTTAAAAAGATAAATACACTATAGACATAATGGATACTTTTCTGGTAAAGAAATATAACAGGTTTGACATTTTATATCTTTTTATATATTTCAGTAGAGAAAAACAGGATATTAACCAAAAAACGAAGTGACTTGCGATCAGTAGGGAGTTTGTATAGAAAAAAATCACTTTTTTTTTAAATAAAGGAATAGCCCATCATTTAAATCATAGTTTTTATTTGCACAGAATCTTTAACCTAAAATTAGGATAGCGAAGTTAATTCTTTAGAGCATAGAAACAGTCTATGAAGTTCAAAAATAGTCATTCATTTGAAAATGAACATGAAAATTACGTTAAAAATTAAAAGGTTACAAAATTCATAAAATTTAAAAATAAACGGCTCGAATACATATTACACACGAATAAAGTATTCAAAATTATCCTTAAAATTGCACGCAAAGATCGTTTAACAACTCACAAGCTCTGGCCTGATAAAATAGTTGACAATTTCAGGCTAAATAACAGTTCACTATCTCTTTATAAGCAAGAATATAATATTAAGAAAGCGCAGTATATGAGATAGCCGCAGCAAAGAAGCGCCAAAGCTACGCAATATGATGCCCGCGAATGCGTCCGCACCTCACGTCTCTCTTCTCGCATCACTCAACAAATACGCGCGTTTATATATTAAAGTTAGCGCTTCCCTCCTTGACATCAAATTTAAATTGTCCGTTGGATTGCGCGGGAGCAACAGCTTCATCTTCATTATCCATCTACAAAAGAAAACAAAATTTAAATACATTGATATGTAAAAACAATGGCTTTCCTTTTTTTTCTCAACGAGAATACGAACTTACGTAATGGGGATTCCATCATGAAAATACCGAAATTAAAAATGCAATCATTTTAATGGATTAAAAAATAAGATAAATTTAGATTCATTTGTAACTTACGTCATTCGAAAAATATTTTTCGATAATTTCGAATGCAAGCTTGTAAATTTCAGAATTTTCGTGGTTTTGCAAAGCCTCTATTTTATCCAACCCTGTGAGAAAAAGATTCAAAAAAAAAACCTCTTACAATAGTTCAGTTTAAGAAAATATTCGAGTTGATCAAAAAAAGAATGTCACACAAGGAATTTGTTGAACAAAACCAAACATCAAAATAAAAAAATATACTGTCACAAATAATAGAGAAACATAAGAGAGAAAAAAATGCTTTAAAACTTTTAAAAGATCACCTCCACATTCCTCAATAATTAACGTAACTCTATCAGCATTTTCCCCAGCAGCCTGTCAAATAAAAACGATAATGAATTATATTTATTTTAAAAAGGAGTATAAAAATTGCAACAGATTCATATACGAAAAAAAACTATATAAAAGTATCGCTGAATCACCTTCAATATATTTGTCAGCCCATCTAAAACTACATGGATAATCTATAAAAAGGAGCATTTAACTTAAGAAACTGATTTAAATAAAAAAGTTTATAAACAATTTTAATCAATTTTTTTGGTTTGTTTAAAGAAACTTTGTTATTTGAAACTAAAACATCTAATTTAACGAATGTAAGAGTAGACGAAAAGTAAATAAATTAGAGAAACAAGTTTAAAACCTTAAAAAGACATTAGCCATCAACAAAAACATACCTGAGCATCTTGCACACTCAACAAGTTACAAAATGGAGGAATGCAATTACACTGCACTGCATATGCAATCTAAGAAATAAAATTTTATTTAAATTATTATACTCAAAACAACAAAAATATCTATGATCCAGAAATAAATTTTTAAGCTCTCAACTGAAATTAAACCCTGATACAACATGCTGGACATTCTAGAAGGGTAAAGACTTACTTGAGACGGTACTCCACTAACAGTGAGATTGCTAATGGCCCAAGCAGCTTCTTTTTGTGTTTGAAATTCACCCTACATGTAACCATAACATTTAATCATATTAATTCAAACTTCATAGTTATTAAAAATTAAAAAAAAAAGAAAAAAAAAAAAAGATATGAGATTTAGGAAAAAGTTCATAGCAAATAAAGATATTTTTTTTTACTTCTGTAAGAGCTTTAATAATAAGCGGAAGGAGTCCAGCATCAATAACACATTGAACTTGTTGTTCTGTTCCTGCCGTAATGTTGGATAGAAACCACACAGCTTCCTTAACAATATAAAAAATAACATGCTCAGATTATCTACAAAAAAAAAAATGTGCATTTGTTTTTTATGAAAAAATAATTCATTCTCACTTTTCTGATCTTTTCTTTTGGGTGTTGCAAAAGGGCAGGAAAGTTGGCAAGTGCATTATTATCAATAACCATTTGTGTTTGCTCATCAGTGCCTGTAACAACATTGCCAACTGCACGAAGAGCTGCAGTCTAAAATATTTTTAAGATCCTTACTTTGATACAGTTACATTTTATGTTAAAGAAAATTAATTTATAAGACCTTTTTTTTTTCTTAATTTTTTATAAAACTCAATTAACTCACCTGCAGACGAATTTCATGATGTGTAAGAAATGAAATAAGTTTTGGAATTACTCCAACAGAGATAACAGCTTGGATATGTTCATTACCACAGTCAGTTAAATATGATAATGCCCACACACTGTCAACCAGTATCTTAACACATAGATAATATGAAAACAATATTGAGAATGGAAGAGAGAGAGACTAACACTACTAATATTCTTTATTTAAATTAGGAAAACATTTTTAACTTAATCTATAAAACATTTTTAACAAAGAAAAAAAAACAATGCTTAAATTTTTTGTTAAAATATCAAAAAAAAACAAACAAAAAAAACCTGTGGATTTCATTTTTAAAATATTTCTTAAAGACTCAAGCAGAAAAAAAGTTGTCATTTGCGGAAATACACCTCCAACATAAATACCAGTATATCATGGTAAATTTATTTCATTTAATAAAAACTTAAATGAGCAGAAATAAAACTAAATTATCTTACATCTAAATCATTATGGTGTATAAGTACTCCAAGAGCAGGTAGCAATTGTTGAATAGTATCCATAGGTGGTGGTGGTTCTTTATTGCGACATAAATTTACAATGACCCATGTCACATTGCGAAGGAATGTTAACTGAAGAAAATAACATAACAAAATAGTACACAATAACCCTTTGCAGCTTCTGCAGAGCTTAAGGTTTTAATCACAGACTGAATTAACATTGCATCTGTAAAAATGAACAAACTTGATTTTATTACAATTAAGAAAAATTAATGATTTAAATTTTTATGCCACATTAAACTAAAATATCTAAAATAACTAAGATGTAGAATTAAAATCATGCAGTAAGTCCCAATATTTTTTATAAAATACAAATTTTCGTTTCAGTTTTATAACTATACAAAGCCTATAATTACCCCCCCCCCACCCCTCTGAAAGAATTTTAAACAGTTTTAATTTTTAAACAAAAAAATTTCCTAGATGAAATTTGAAATCTGTTGATGAATTTATAAAAAAGTCCTAATATTTTTTATAACCAGCAATAACTTACAGAGTGTTTGGAATTATTTTTACCCTATTTCAGCATAAAACGTGTTTTACAAATGTATATTATTAGTAGGCCTGTAAATCGAGCCGAATGAGCCAAGCTTGCCAGGGCTCGGCTTGACTCGTTTATATATTAAGAGTGTTCAGGCTTGGCTCGAGCTTGTTTCAAACGTGAGATTCTTTGTTCGAGCTCGGCTCGTTAAGGATTATTATTGTTTGAGCTCGGCTCGTTTTACATGTTGCTCGAGCTCGACTGGTTTAAAACTCGAAATAATTATTGTAACCTGTTTGTTTAAAGCTTGTTTAGTAAGAAAAGAGTTTGAAAAAAAAGTTTTATATTTACTTTTCTGTTTTGCATAATTTGTACACTCTTAAATCCATTAAAAATGGTCTAAAACATATTGGGCCTGTTGGCAAATGACAATAGTCAATAGCAGCCTCACGTAATTAAATTGTTTATATTAATCAATTATTTAGTGTAATAAGAGTTATATGGGTCATATCTCATATGGTTACACTAACACTATATTTTTGTTATATACTGATATATATAATATCATAATTTTATTTATTACATATATATTATTATAATATAAATAAATGTATATATATATTCAAGCTTTAATCGAGCCTATATGAATGAGCCTATGATGCTCAAGCTCGGCTCGTTTAATAAACGAGCCTAATTTTTTGTTCAAGCCTGGCTTGTTTACCATTCGAGCCGAACATGAACGAGCTCTTGTCGAGCCGATCATTGAGCCGTTCAGGAACACGAGCCAGGATTTACAGCCCTAATTATTAGTCTTACCAACTTTAAGATTATGGTCAACAGAATGTCACTGTTGTTGTTAGTTTATGAGGATTGCATTAAAGCGCTAGCTTTTGTAGGTGCAGCAAACTTCATTTTATAGTCTTCAATATATTGTATCAAGTTATAATTCAGTTCCTTATTTCAGTTTATTAAAGAGTTTAATTTTGTAAAAGCAAAAGCCAACTAACACTTTTCAATATCATTAACGTTAAATGTATCACGCTGCGGGAAATCTTCAGATGTAAGATTCTGAAAAGCCTTATTGTTAAAATCACAAAGGCTATTTGTTAATTCAGGATCAAGGAAAATAAAAACCACTTTCTTGGATCCCTTATTCTCTTACAGCAAAACCATCAGTAATTTATCCACTATCATTAAATCATCAAATAACTCAAATCCTATAAATAATTTTCACAAGTTCTACAATTAGTGATTAAATGCAGTGGTTGCTGCCTTAGAAGCAACTTTGTTCTGATATCAGGATTTAAAGTGACAGTAGACACAAGGCTCTCAAATAAGAACTTTATGTATATGACAGCTTCAGATACAAAAATCCTTGTTTAGGTGATTCCAGGTCTGAGTGCTGTACAATGGGTCTTACTAATACTTAATATAATAACACTTATATTATCCTGATGATATAGGCTGAAGTGGTTCCTACTATTTGTAGAAAGGTCTCACCTTAATGGAATATTCAGCTCTAGTCATACAGTTAGTACAATAAATGGAATACTTTTTATTACAGATTGATAACACTACACTCATTAATTTTATTTAGAAACAGCTATAGATTTTGATTGTGAAATTTTATTAAAGGTTTATTTATGTAATTCTTACCTTGATTTTAAAATTATACTTTTTTAATCAATTAAAGTAACTTAAATTATAATGAATTATTAAAGTTTAAACTTTTAACAATCACCAAAAGTTTATTTTTGAACCCCAAAATAAACTCAAAATGGCTGATAGAATATTGTCATCACCTAAGTAATTGAGTAAGACCATTACATTTAAATGATAAAATGGCAAGTGAAAAATAACAAAATAGTTTATTTCTTTAGTAAATGGTCAAAACATTTTAATAACCTTTTTTTCTCTTAAGAAATATAAGGGCACTACAAATTACATATAATTAAGGTTTTAACAAAACTTACAGGTACATTTGGATCAATAAAGGTCAACAGTGGAGCAACAACTCCATGTCTTATCACATAATCTCTTAGCACTGGTCCATCTCCAATAATATTTCCAAGAGCCCACACTGCTTGTTCACAAACATTTTGATGTTTTGATTCCAATAGCCTCATAAAATGAGCAACTGCTCCTGCCTGGACAACTGCTTGAGTTTGAAGTGATGAACCTGATGCAATATTTGTAAGAGCCCAAGCAGCTTCAAATTGAAGAGCTGAGCTATAAGAAGAAAAAAAAAATTAAAAAATAGAATTAATAAAAAGTATATATGTATACATATGAAGACCACACGGGTAAAACCACAGATGTCCACTTTTTGAAAATTTTGAGTTTTAGATATTTTTATGATATTCTAGTACTAAGCTATTTTAATTTAAAAATTCATAACAAAAAAACTATGTTATGAGGTTCGATGGTCATTTTAAAAAAAGGGCAACTTTGAAACAACCACTGTTGTCCAATGTTTACTTGGTTAAAAACGCAGTTGTCCATGTTATTTATAACTAAACCAATGGTAATAAAATAATAACTCACGTGACCAACATTTATCATTAAAAAAAATATGGCGGCGGATAATCTAAACAACCCTACAGTCACAGAAAAACCTAAAAAAAAGGCAGTCAATGGAAGAAAAAGAGAGTTTACTCGAGATCTGAGATTAAAAAATCATGTTATAGGAATACCATGTAACTGTGTTACTCTGAAGTGTTTTGAAGTTACAACAGAAGATGACAGAATAAAACTTATATCATATTTCAACAACTTGAAAACAAAGGATGAGCAGGATTTGTATATTTCTTCTCTTATTTCTGTTCATAACATTAAGCGTCGACGAAGCAGAAATTTAATAATTGAACAATCTAAATTTCATAGCTATTCGTATAAGTACCACCTAAACATTGTTAGAGATAAGAGTTCTACAAAAGTATGTGTGTGTATCAAAGCATTCATATCTATATTTGGTTTGACTGAAAATCGTGTAAGGCGAATCAAAGAAGTTCTTTCAGCCACAGGTATGTAAAAATAAATTATGATATATACATATATATATATATATAATATATATATATATATATATATATATATATATATATATATATATATATATATATATATATATATATATATATATACATATATATACTGTATACATCTTTATATATAATGGGGCATTAAAATAATAAGATGTTTTTATTAAGAATTTTTTTTTAATGACACAAACTTTGTTTTGTCATGTTATTTCAATTACTTTCTTTTCAATCATTAGGTCTAACTTGTAAAGACATGAGAGGACGTCATAAAAACAAAAAGCATGCTTTTTCTGTTGAAAACATTGATATGATAGTGCAGCATATCAAGTCATTTCGAGGGCAATCTTCTCATTATGCTAGAACAAAATCTACCAGACTTTACCTTCCAGAAGACTTAAATATTTTTAAAATGTACTGCATGTTTAAAGAAAAGTATCCTTTAGAAAAGTGTTCCTATGAAAGTTATCGTAAAATTTTTAATTCAAAGTTTAACATTTCATTTGGATATCCTAGAAAGGACACCTGCTCATTTTGTGATTTAACAAAGAAAAAAGTAGTTGCAATAGATTGTCAAGTACCTATTGACTCTCTTGCTGCTAATGATTTGTTAAGAAACAAAAATGCTTTGAATGGATCTCTTGAACTTCATCAGAGAAAAGCTGAAATGTTTTACCAAAGAAAAAGAACTGCACGTTTACAAGCTCAGCAAACTTTAGACTGTGCAGCAATCTGCTTTGATTTTCAAAAAAATCTTAAATGCCCAAACATTTCATCTCAAGATGTATACTACTCCAGGCAACTGTCATTTTACTCTTTCAACATTCACATACTTTCTACTCAAAAAGTATATTTTTATTGCTATGATGAAACTGTAGGCAACAAAGGCGCTGATGATGTATGTTCTATGCTTCATGATTTTTTTAATTGTCATTTGCCTAAAAATGTAAAGCATATCAAATTGTTTTGCGATTCCTGTGCAGGACAAAATAAAAATTGGACAGTTTTGCGTTTCTTTTATTAGCTAGTTCATAAGATAGAAAGGTTTGACAGCATAACAGTTTCATATCCTATTAGAGGTCATTCCTACATGGAATGTGACAGAGATATGGCTATTATTAATCAAAAGTTTCCAGCAGAAACACCAGAAGATTGGAGGAGTGTTTTCCAGGCATCTCGCAAAAAACCAGAGCCATTCAACATTATAAATATGACACAAGAAAAGTTTCTGAAGTTTACAGAGTTTTTAAAGCCAAGCTTTTTAGTTCTTTGTCCATTTAAGATACGTTCACTTAGAGAAGTTGAAATATCAAAGGCTAATTCTGACTTAATTATGTATAGGGAAAACTGGAGTGGTATATTTAGTTCTATGCGTGTTACATCCCATAGGTCTAGATCATGTTCTGGTTCAATAAGAGGGAGAAGATTGACCCGATCTAAACATGTCTTTGAAGTGCCTGATAAGCCAAAACAAGCATACATAGCCCCTTTGCCACTTTCTTTTGAAAAATTCAAAGACTTATTAAAACTAAAAAAATTTATAAGTGAACAAAATAAGTCTTTCTATGATCACTTGCCAGTTGATAACCTACTTGTCCAGGAATCAGAACCAGAGCAAATCTCTGACTCAGAGTAAGAGAATGTAAAAAAATATTGTAAAACTATTTAGAAAACGTATATCTATATATTTGTAGAAATATTTTGTTGAAAATAAAAATAACATTTATTTTTATTAAGGGTTTTTTCTCAATGGGGTGTTTGTCTGGGCTATAGAATTTTAATGCAAAGTGATGGATTACAGACAGTATGGTAGATGGGGTTGTGGAAACAATTTGTTGCATGGGTACTTTTTATAAAGTTTGTAAAAATTTGATGAGTTATTTGATTTGTATTATCTACTACTATGTACTTTTAACAAAATAAGTGCTCTAAAAGGTTACAAGTTAATCTAGTTAACAAGCTGCTGAATTTACAACGGAAAAATCACAGATGTCCAAATTGAGTGTCTTAACTTCGAATGGACACTGTGAACAAATATTATTTGTAATTAGCGAAAAGACTGCATTTATATATTGTGTTTAGACTATAATGTCATAAAAAAATACTTTGGAATGAATAGATTATCAATGAACTGATATCTGATGTCTCTAAACACAAAATTTCATTTTTCTCAAAATGAGAAAAATGTGACATCTGTGGTTTTACCCGTGTGGTCTTCATATGTATAAAAAACAATTTCATATTCCTATTTCAAAAAAATGACACTGAAAACTGAAAAATTTACACTAAAAAATTAACAGCAGTTTTTAATTTTTTCAAAAAGTGCTTTCAACAATAGATTTGGTATTGATAATTTCTATACCAATTCAAAATAATTTCTTCAAAACTTTTTAGTATGACTGGACAGCATGCACTCTGAATGTATTGATTACCAAACTTACATGTTTATTTTGAGTGAACTATTTGCTCCTGATTTTTTGTCAAAAACCTGTTGATCAATAAGATCAAAAAAAGTTAAGCAATTGAATTATGGAAATTAATTGAAATTACAAAATGTTATGCAAACATGGACAATCAATAATTTTTTTATAGACATGGACAATCAATAATTTATTTAGTCAGTTGAAAATTAATTCAAATATTTTCCTAAAAATCTTAAGTTCAAAGACACATGATATAGTGTTAGAGCCAAAATGTTTAACAGCAGCAGTTAAACATGGAGGGGTTCTAGGATCACAAAGGGTTGTATGGCTGGTTTGGAAAAATGAACCAATGATTTCAATGATTTCAACCTTGAAAAATGAACCAATGATTTCAACCTTGTTAATGATTTCAATGGACATTACTCCTGAAACTAAAAAATGAACTAGTGTCAACAACAGAAAACAAGTACTGCAAAATATTTATAAATGAAAATAGTAAATGAATGTGTAACTTAACAGAGCAGGATTCAACCCTAAAGATTTTATCATTGCAAATCACTTACAAAAGACATTTTGTAAGTGATTTGCGATGATTTGTGATGATTTTTGATGATTGTAATGATTTCATTAATTGAAAAGATGTTTTGTCAAAGATTCAAAACCTAAATTTGATTATAACTACTCTTATAAATATTATCTTACTTAAAAAGTTAAATATAGATAAATAATGTTTACTGATGTTTACACTAGGAAGGGGTACTTCTAGAAAGATCAAAAAGTTTTCTATAAATTATTTTTCTATTCACAGGCTTTAGTTTTCAAAAGCCATGTTGGGTAATGGTCAAAATAGGAAAACATTTCATTTAGATTTATATGAAGTATTCTATTAACTGTTCTAATCCTAAAGTTGTTGTAAAGTCTTCTATATTTGGGGCAGCATTAAATTTAACAGGTTTTCTATTAATGACAATTTAAAATTCCTATTAGCTTTTCGCATATTTTCCATGTAAATGAAATTTTAGAAATATTTAAATATAGAATACTGCAACCTTAAAATAAAATCATTTGAAAAGGAATCTTCTACCACTCCCACTAGTGGTAGAAGGACAAAAGAGTGAACAGATAAGGGAAAGATCTTTCTAAGACACTGGAGCTGCCCCTGATAAAATAATTTTTGTTAACTTCCTAAAAATATGAAACCATACTTGTCATCCACTTTTAAACAATCAACAAGAATTGGCAGAATTCCAGATCTAAAAAAAGGAAACTTTAAAAATTAAACTCAAAAATTAAACATTTTATTTTATTTCTTATTTGAAGAAAACAAAAAACAAAAAACTACAATTTTTTAAATATAAGCTCAAACTGAAATTTAAAAAAAATATTTTCAAAAATATTTTATTTTGGAAATAACTTTTTTGATATGACCTCCTTTTTTAAAATAACTTTACAACAAAACAATTAAACGCTAAACAAAGAAAAAAATTGCAAAAATATGTGAATGTTTCTTTAAATGTTTATTTTTCATTAATAAAGGTTCAGCTAGAAAAATGTTAATTAGTGTTATTTTTATTAAATAAAATGAAACAATTAAAAGAAAGCTAATAGAGCATTAAAAACGGTTTTGAAGGAGAAACTTTTAATCCTGTCGCTAACAATAACAATAATTTTATACACAGATAGATTTATTTTTTCTGCATTTATTGTATAGTCACTTACTGTATAAGATCATCAATAGGAGGATTTCGATCTCGGGAAAGTAGCTTACGTGCAGCCTGCACTGCTGCTAGCCTGTTGTTAGAGTCACCATGAGCAGCATTCTAAAAAATTTGATTGAATCTCAAGTTAATACATTTACTTGCAATAAATTTACTATATGAAAAACAAAAAACAGTTGCTTGTTAACAATTTTATGTAGTTTCACTTCCTTTCTTGCTAGAAAGGGTTTGGGTTGATTACTTGATAATTGAGTTAAAAATTGACGTAAAACCACTATCAAAACACAAAGCTATTTATGTACTAGCTTATCTTAACAGAACTGGACTGTCCAACATAACTATATTAATAAACAGCAACAAGACTTACTTCTACAATACTTTGCAAAGAAGCATCCTTAAAATAAAATGGTTAAATTATGATTATAATTGACATGAAAGATAAAATTGAGATAGATTTGATATTGCATGATTCTTAATCAGTGAAATAAATTAGAAAAAAAATACACATAAAACAAATAAACATTTTTTTAAAAACAAATGAATGCATTCAATTTACTTGAAATTTATTCTCTTTCTCATCTTCTTCAACATTTGGAACAAGTCTCCTTTTTTGTAAAGCTTCATCTCGTTTTGCCTGAAATAAAAAAAAAAAAAAAATTTAAAAGAATTTAATCTTTACTTTTGTTCCTAACCTTATGAATTCTTCACAAAAAAATTTGAAAATTAATTACATCCAATAATTTCTAGAACTACCTTTCTTAGTACAACTGAAACTTCATTTCTTCTTTGCCTCAAAGACTAAAAAAAAATCCAATAATTGTTAATTTTATTTCAGTATTGTTTCAATCAACCAATATCATTTATATTATCAATTTTAAGGATTTATTGAACTAACCTTTTCAAATCTTATATGTAAATTAAAAAAGGTTAGCTATACTTTGAATATTTTAGCTGTAAAGTTAAGACGTAGCTAATATACATTTTATAAATAGTTTATATTACATTATTTTTTTTTGTTTTGTTTATACATGCAGAATACATTAAGATTTAAGAACTATAACAAAATATTTGTTTAAAATGTGAATGACACAAGTGTTACAGGAATTCAAAAATTAGTGTATTTACAACTTATATACAACATTACAGTGCAATATATATATATACAATTACAGTGCAATATATAAGTAATAATAATGTGTCATCTAACATTAGTCAAAATTTACATAAAACATTACAGGGAAATTGTTCTTCACAAACATTGAAATTTCTGTATTTATTTAGAATAATTTTTATAAAAAAAAACACTTCCACGATAAGAACTTGAAAGCAGTTATGGTTATTACTGGTGCATTTTACTTGTAAATTTACAGTTGAAAACACCAGAAATGTGTTACCATTTTAAGAGAATATATTTATTCCATACCTGCCTATTAATAGTCTCAATCACAGCATTTATAATGAGTAAGAATAGTGGAAAATAACATTAACACTCTAGTTATCTTAAAGAAATCAATCAGCTTAGACGTTAGACAAAAAATTTAAGTAAAACTCTACAAACTATTATTTCCACGCTACCTCTGTATCTTTGTCTTTGTTTTTGAACAATTTCTGCCTTTCTAAAGGTTTTTGAACAGACATTATATAGGTGAATAATTTTTATAATTTTAAATAGATTTGGCTAGAGCTTGGTGTCACGTGCCTAGACAGACTTGAAGTGAGTGGAAAAAATTACTCGCGGTTTGGATAATTATTGCACAATAAAAATGGCAGATACTATTCACTCTGTGTTGATCGTTCATACAGAAAGTACTCATCCTTTTATGTCATTGAACTTTAAACTCACTTTGCTCTAAACAAATTTATTCGCATAGACTTAATGCGTCAATTAGCGTTTCACAATGCGGGAAAGGCTTTTACGATTTTAAAATAATTTTGAGAGTCATTTACACACACAATTACCTGAATGTAATATAATGTAAATATGTAAATTGGTATTACATAATAGTGCCATGTCATGGTGCAGCAAAGTGAGAAGACTGGAAATGCTGACCGAGTTTACCTTTGTAGTTTAAAATTTACAGTTTCAAATACTTCAGAGATATTATAGAGTAATTGTAAATACATACGCCTTAATTGGCTTTAGTCTAGGATTCTCTAAACAGAATCGATGATCTACAATACATACATACATACATACATACATACATACATACATACATACATACATACATACATACATACATACATACATACATACATACATACATACATACATACATACATACATACATACATACATACATACATACATACATACATACATACATACATACATACATACATACATACATACATACATACATACATACATACATACATACATACATAAAGTTTCACGCAATAGTGATCATCGGATGTTATAAAACCGTATATTAATATATATAACCGTATATGTATGCATATATATATATATATATATATATATATATATATATATATATATATATATATATATATATATATATATATATATATATATATATACACATACACAAGTTGATTTATTTCGTCAACAAAAAAATTTGGTGCCCAGGTTTTGATAAAGTAGACAAGACCGTATTTGCCTGGTCATGATTGGAAAACGTTCTACTTGTGAGAAAGTTATCGAAGTACTTGAAAAGATGGTTAGTGGTTGGTGCAAGGTCTGGGGAGTATGGAGGGTGAGGCAGACTTCGACGCTCAATTCATTTCATTTTTTAATAGTGATTTGTAAAATTTGTGGCCGAGCGTTGTCATGCACTAGGATTGGAGTATGCCTGTTGTTCAATACCGGTTGCTTCTGGCGAAATTTTGCATGAACTCCGTCTTCAGCACAATAAGACTCTGCAGTGATGGTTTGGGTTGGTTCCATGAAGTTATAGTGGATTACACTGACTGCAGACCAACATACTGTAGCAATAGTCTTTTTTTGGTGGATTTTTTCCCTTACTCCCAGTTCTTGCGCGATCCCCTGAACAGTTTCGGATGGGTTGGCTTCCACCACATCCTCCTCCTGGATTAATGTGGGTTGACCACTACGGGCTCATCATGAAGGCTGAAACTTCTCTGACACTATTGACCCCAAATGCCTGTATAATTTATCTTCCCGTCTTGGTAGCACTCTGTCCCAATTTAAATTCATACAAGAAAATTGACCGAGAATTGCTCACCGACATCGTATAGTAATTGGCTAAAATACGGAAAATTTAACCGCAGATAAAAAAAAATGAATAGCATCATCAGAATCGTAAATAATTTGGATAATTGAGCCAAAAACTCCATCACTGTAAAAACAAACACATTTCAAATGGAGTAAATAGTGCCAAACGAGATTATCAACTCATTTTGTGTATAAACAAATGGACAGCTAGTGAAAATTCTTAATCCTCTTTAAAAAGCTTTTTAAAAAATGAACAAAATTTAAGGCTTTCAAATAGTTTATCTAGAAGATATGAGGGTACACTATAGTTACTGTAAACAGCATAAAACACATAAACTATTGAACTCAATAAGAAATTTATCATTAAAATAGAATTCTTTTAACTGTAAACAGTTTTTAATTGACTTAAAATTTGTGGAAACAAAAAGTCTTCTTATATTCGCGTTTGTTGCGACTTATCTTTTCGCTTTAAAAGCTCAACGAAAGAGCGTGGCACAAAAGGGTGCAGTTTAATAGAAACGCATGCTGGTAAAGGCGTTGCCATGACAAGAAACAACTTTGGCTTATAAAAGACCGAACAAAGAGAATAAGAGCGAAAAAATGATCAAAAAATTTTTATATTCGCGAATATATGATATGCGAGGCTATAAAACTTAAGTTTAACTCTTATTTCAATGAAATTAAATCTCAAAGCTTCAAAACTTTTTTAAGAATGTATTTTTAGTAGCAATCTTTTTATAGTATTTAAAAGCCCTTTGTAATGTTTTTTTTTAATAAAAGGTGCCCTATGAAAACGTTTTGTTGGGATTGTATTCTCAGTACTAATGTTACTTCTAGCATCAAACAATTTACAATAAAAGTTAGTTAACAATCAACAAAGCAAATCATACCGACCTAAGAAACGCTATAAAAACTCAAAGTAGGGTCGGGGGGGGGGGCGAGTTTAGCATAGGGGCAAGTAGGGCAACTAAAATATTTTAAAAGCTACGCATCAAATGACAAAACATCTAATAAATGAAAGATAGGCATATATAATGGTAAAACAATGCGCTTCAAATGGTTGTTGGACCGCGGTCAAGTGAGATGCACGAGCACTTTTTCGATTTTGGACCAAAAAAGAAAAAAAATATTTTTCTTTTAGATTGTTAAAAAAACATATATCTGGCAACACTTAAATGTTTATATTTTTCCCATCTTTTTGACTTTCGATTATACATAGCCATTTTTTCCCTAAGTATTATAGATCTTCTTATAAGCTAACTTTTGTGTCACCTAGTCTAGTCGGGGTATGTTAAGCAGGTTTGAAAAAAATCAATTAATAAAATTAATTAACAAAATTAATTAATAAAATGGCATTATCGGATACGGAGAAACAAATTTCGCTCGATAAACATTTTAAGGTCCATAAAAACTTTTAAATTAATCATTATTAAATACTCTTAACAATTTAAAATATCTGAAATCCTTTTTTTAAAAAAATATGTAAATGTGATTTAAAACTCTAAAATTTTTGCTTCTTTTAAAAATATTTTTACTTAAATATTACTTAGTAAATAAAATATCAAAGTCAAAAGTTCAGAAATAAAAACTTTAACTTACTAACTTTACTTTCAACGTACCCTACACAGCTGCTCAACTTGCCTCCTCTGGGGTAGGTTGCCCCGCTAGGGTAGGTTGAGCAGCTCGGTAAACTTTAAGGAATATTTTCTCAAACAAATCTAAAAAAACGCTTTTTTTTCTTAAGCAATTTTTAGCAGATAAAATTTTCTTTTTAATAGTGAAAAAGTCATGTAAATCTGACGCACCGTTCAAAAGCTGTCTGAAGACATCAAAAAAATTCTTGTGTTGCCGGCTCAATCTCTAGTACTTAGTTCAATTGAAAACCTATGGGATTTTAAACCTATGGGATTTCAAACCTATGGGATTTCAAACCTTTTAAACTTTTTGATTCAAAAAATTCGAGACAAAAAAGCGAGCAAACTAAACAACTCCGTCAAATTCGTCATCGATTTATTATTTCAATTAACGTTTTAGAAATTTTAATGTTAAACAGAGCACAAAATGCTGAAAAAGTCATTTTTGGCCGAATACTTCTGCATCAAATTGACGAATCGCAATGTCGTAATCATTCAACACATTTAACACATCCATACCTCCTTAACTCTTTGTCACACTTCTTGTTATTGACTTGACAACACTATTAACACTCTTATCATTTTTATGGGGTTCATTTACATTTTCTCAGATTTGATACAGCAGAACGGTTGTGATAATATGAAATTTCTGTTTCATTTAACTCAAGTTTTCCATTTTTTCAAAGAAACTGGAATTGAATTTATCTTATCTTGTTTACAAGTTCAAAAAACATCTGGCCTGCTGATTTCCAAAACAAATAAGTGTGCAGAACAGGCCATCAAAGGTCTTATGGCGTCTATAAACAGAAGGAGAAGCCTTTTGCTCAGATTTATTTTGTCTAAAAAATTATTACTTTATTTTATGCTATAATTATAATAAATATTCCGCAATCTTTTTCATGCAACTCTTTCATACTTGTAAAATTGGCGTGTAAGTAACATATAGCGCATCTAAAAAATTTAGATTTTTCAAAATTTCTTAATGGTAAAGGGAATTTTTTGTTAATGGGAAAATGATTTTTTTTGGGGGGGGCTTTTTTCAAAAACTAAATCAAGCTTATATCTTTTTTATATTTTGATATCAGTTTTTTGAACAAAAGTTCAATTATTTAAGATACAGGTACAAGGGGGTTTAAAATATCATCAGACGAATTTCTTCAAAATGTTAGAAACTTTTTAAGAAAATAGTCTGATGCTTCCAAAAATATCTCAGGGAAAGATCAAAGGTGGCATATTTTTTTGGCAACAAGTGAACGCATTCTTAAAGTCGGAAAAACTGGAAAGAGTGATAACGAAAGTTGAAAGAGAAACTTTATAATGCAATTTCGGATTCCTAAGTAATAACAAAGATATTAATTACAAACAGCTGGTTGCAATGCATATTAGGAATCACAAGAAACTGGATTGTCATATGTCCTCTAAGATCATTTTTTACATTGTCATATTTCTTCCCTGAAAACTTGGGTGTTAGTGAGAAGCACAGTATAAGGTTTCGTCAAAACATCGCAACGACGGAAAAAAAGATATCATGGACAATGGAATACTGTTAAGATTGAACATTATATATATTCTCTAGTCAGAAAAAATACAAGCACGCGCTCTAGAAAATCTCGGCGGTCAAAACCACTTCCAATGTTAAGAAGTGTTATTAAGACATTTACAATTCAGAATTCTGCTGTTGTTTTTTTTTGTTATAACTAATATTGAATTTCATAAATATCTTTTCATAAATGTAAAAGTGCTAACTATTTTGTAATCATTCTCACAATGTCAATGTTTGAAGCAGCGTACTGTCGTAGAGAGAACTTGCGTTTATAGACTTTTTTGCTTTCATATTTTCTCACTATATATAGTGAGAAAATATGAAAGCAAAAAAGTATATAAAACTATCGATGTCACATCCAAAACGAATGTGATTTTTGAATTTAGTGGCAAAAAATAAGTAATTAAGCATTAAAAACTTCAAATAAACATAACATATGTTACATGGTGTTATTCAGCATATCACCAGCTTGTAAAAAATTATATTTACCGATTAATTTAAGTTCTTCTTTCAACTCGATTTTAACTGAATATATATTAATAGCTTACATATAAAGTTGATAAAAATGTTAAAACTAAAAGTCCTTGTTGCTGTTTATGAAGAATAGATTTTGATTGAAGCATTTGTAAATTTGAGCATCAGCGTTTCGTTTTTTGGTTTTTCACAAAAAATAACAAATAATAACCAACTTCTATATCTAAGATAAAAAGAAAAATTTTAAAATTTATGAAAATTATTAAAACTTACGAAAATTATTAAAGTTTATGAAAGTTATTGAAATTTATGAAAATTATTGAAATTTATGAAAATTATTGAAATTTATGAAAATTATTGAAATTTATGAAAATGATTAAAATTTATGAAAATGATTAAAATTTATGAAAGTTATTGAAATTTATGAGAGTTATTAAAATTTATGAAAATTATTAAAAATAGAACTCTTAATACGTTTGGTTAGACAAGTTTGTATTCCATTCATAATTTTGTAATTTAAAAAAGATGATCTTATAAAAATTAGTTTAATGGTTTTAATCAAAGAGCAAATTTGCGCAACGTCTCTAAGGCTTGAAACAAAATAACAAGGTTTGTGAGATATCGCAATTTTTTTTCTTCATCTTTTAGCTTTATATGTTATAAAATATATATCGTTTTCGATTTGTCTCATATGACTGATATAAAATCTTATTACTTGATTCATGGCAGCTCGTTAAAAACCGAAAAACCAATCTCTGATACTTACATAAGTTTGTCTTCATTTTTAATTATATTTTGTTTTACGACGATTGATCATTTTACCAAGAATTATTTATTTCACGTTTAAAGGGCCGAGGGAGTGCGAATTAGCGATAAAATGGTTCCAAAACAAAGGCCAACACCTGCTCTTAGAGAAAGTTAGAGTGTTCAGCTTCAAAGTTTATATTACAACTCTCACGCGAAGACCTTTCCATTTAGAAAACAATACAACTTCTAAAACGACTCAACCCAGAAGTAAAAACATAACCGAAATTATAGTTAGTGACACCTCTCTAGTAAACCAATTTTTACAATTTTAACTGTGTAAACATTTGATCGGCAAGTCAACTTTGATTTGCCTCAGTCATTAAAAAAAGACAAACGTTCTGGATCCAATGCATAATTTCGATTTCTTTTGACAAATCATTGATAAGTAAAAAATAGCGCGATTAATTTCAAAGGGACTCCCTAAATGCCATAAAATTATCTTTCATTTAAATCGCTCCAAAAAAATATAAAAAATTCAGCTCCCAGTTTTTGACACATTTTGTCTTATGTCTGACCCATGTCTGAGGTTAATGTGCAGAAAGACAAGCGGGAAACCGGTTACCTGGAAAAAAATTACTGATATTTTTTAATATAAAGTAATTCTTTAATGCATAATTAAATTTTACTGCTTTTCTTTCTGAGATCTTCCACATCTTATTACTTTCAACCTGGCTTAAAACTAGTTTGAGTGTTAGAATTAAGGTAATACAAATTAAAAGTACCACATCTGTCTGGAAACTCATCCTCTTCCTCACACGTCAATCTTTACCAAGTAAATTATATTAGCTCCACTTCAGAACCATTTAGCTAAATTTCAGAATCATTTAGCTAAATTTGATCAGAAAACTTTAATTTCATTTAACTTTACTAGTTTCTCATTGACTTGTGACTGACTTAGTATCCTTTAACAACATACTATATACATTAATTTGTAATATATCTATTACCCTAAAATGAACTTCATTGTATATAACACCATATATATCTGTATATTGTAGCATAATAGTTTAAATAATTGGTAAAGAAGAATGTTCCTTAGAGAAGATGAATCTTGATGAAAATGTAGAGATAAAAAAAAATAAGCTTGTGTTCCTGGGAGAGCAAAGTGGTAAGTTTAATATAATATTAGTATTAATATAATATCAATATGATTAAAAAATAGTCATATCTTTATCTGAAAAATAAAGTCATTTTAATGACTTATTATTTGTTTTTCTGTCTGAACATAATTTAAATATTTCTTCTTTGAATATTTAATTTGACAGCTAAATAATAGCTATTTTACTTTTTCACTTTTTTGAAAAAATAAATATTTAAAACTACATGTTTTTGTTTTTAGTAGGGAAAACTTCGCTAATTACACGCTTTATGTATGATAGCTTTGATATGACTTATCAGGTTTGTCATTTTTATATTACTGAATTCTCTTAAAGTTATTTACAAATACAAAACAATTTTAAACTCAATGTGTTGTTGTAACAATATTGTCAAAAATTCACTTTTCTTGATTTTACTGGAAAATCTTTAACAACCCTTCGTTTCTCATATTATCTCTAGCCTGTAAATGAACTGTATAATTGTTTGTAAAGAAATGCTAAGTTATGTTTACAAACACAAGAGTGGAGTTGAGGTAAACTTTATCAAGTTTATGAACATCATGAATTTTCTTGCATCCAAAAGTGCATTGAACTTGCACTAAGTAAAATTTAAGTTCAATGCATTTTTCGAAGCAAGATTTGTAAATAGAGGAAGTTATCCAAATAATACAATAGTAAATCCATCAAAAAAACTTATAATCAAGCAAGCAAATAAAACTTGCTGATTAAGTAGCTCATACTTTATTTTTTTCGGTTTGACTATAAAAGTCTTTCAAATGTAGAGCCTAGTATCAACCACCTCTTTTTTTTGTTTTCTAATGTTATGTTGTCATCCATCTAGTTTGATATAAAAAAACGAGTCTCTTTTACACATAATAGCTTGGATGTTTTTTTGCAGTTTTTGCTAGCCATTGTAGAGTCTTAAAGGATATGAATATCTCCCATGTTTCTTTCAAATTCTGAATGAATGTTATCACAGTCTATTTATATGTATTTAACAAGCAGGTACTTTTGACTTATAGTTGCATCTTTTTTTTTTACGAACTAAATTAAAAAAGATGTTGCTCCAAAAAATGTTTTGTTTTTGATAACTTCTGTTTTCTCTCCGAAAAGTTTTAGCAAAAAACTAAAAACTTCTAAAAGCTAAAAACTCTTCTACAAACTTCTAAAAACTCTTGAATTTTATGTTTTTCGTGTTTCTAATTTTACAAAATGATTATTTTTTCATTGTAGAAAACCACAGTTGAACAATGGTGCTCGAGACATTTTTATCTTATTTTAATTAAATCTTATCTTATTTTTTAGAAAGCTTTCATCAAACCTTTTTCCATTTTGATCAAAACGATCTACAACAAACATACCTACTGCTTACTTTAGAAAATTTTAATAAAAGATATCTGCAGAAAATTCTCCATTGACTTCACCAAGCATATAGTATTTGTTGCTTCTCTCAATTTGATGAACTGCATGAATGTGTCCTTGTAATTTGTAGTTAATAGTACTTGTCTTAAGAAATGACAGACTAAGGCTCTTTTTATAAAAGTTAGGTTACGTGTTCTCCTCCTCTCAACATACTTCTTTCTTTTCAAACTTTCTTATGGACAGTTGCAATTTATTTGCTGCAGAATTCTTTAAATGCAGGTATTATTAATTTATCCTAAAGGCTTTGGAATATTTGTGCTTGTGAAAATCTCAAATAAAAAGTCCAAAAAAATTTACATAGCTACTTTTACAAATGGCTATCCAAAAAAAAACAGATGCTGATGTATCATTCCTAAAACAATACCATAGAACAACAGATTAGTCTGTCACATCTGACATTGAAACATTTTTAACAAAACATGTTCTTGCTCTGTCTGATATGTTAGTCCATTGGCACCAGCAAGGGAACTGAGATGAGGCGTTATGCAGTTTTCAGTGAACAATCATGAATGGTATGCTAAAGTGATAAATGTGCATGACAAACTTTTTTGCACGAGTAACATGTTCCCCACCTAAACCCTGACCTTGTACAAGGTGAAAAACAACAACTGTCCAGATTCACTCCACCCTGTGGGGTGAATTCAAATAATTTTTAACCAAAAAAAAGAGTTGCTTGTAACAGTTTCAAGAAGTATACACTTTTGGTATATATGATGATCCTACTTTTGGTATATATGATGATCCTACTTTTGGTATATATGATGATCATACTTTTGGTATATATGATGATCCTTCTTGTATATTGTCTTACAATAATATTACTTGCCCAGAATACATGATTTATCAATTTTTTTAATTAAAAAAACCCCCCAAAATTGTTCAGAATTACCTCATTTGATGATAATATGTAATATTTGCCTGAAATCTAAAAATAAGAAGATTAATGTAATATTATCTAAACACCCATTACACAGATTCAGTTTTTAGTAATTAGCTAAAATTTTATGAATACTTTATGGGTGTTTACTGTAATGGATTAAACTTTTCTTGTTTACTGTAATGGATTAAACTTTTCTTGTTTACTGTAATGGATTAAACTTTTCTTGCAATAAAGTTGTTTTCAAAGAAGATAGTTCTAGTTATAAGCCTGAGATTGATATAGCAAAAATCACAATCAATATTACCATAACATCCACATTACATAAGTCTGTAAAAAAAATGAGTGGTCTAAAACAATTTGTCTTTTATTCATAATTACAAAATTTTTCAGGTTTTTTTTGTTGAATGCATAAAAAATCAAACTTTTTACAAATTTTATAAATTTGTAAAAATTTTTCAATTGTTGTAAAAATTTGTCAACTATGAGCCAAATATTTTCAAATACTGGTTACAAAATTTGTTACACAAATTTATAAATTAAATACTTTAAACATTTTCTTATTGATTGCTGAGGGTTTGAGTTTCTGTAAGGTTTTTGTTATATACATTGTTTATAAAATAATTTTAATTTGCTACTTTTACACAGGCAACCATTGGTATTGATTTCCTCTCCAAAATATTGGTTGTTGGAGAAAAAAAGGTACATTTGCTGTCATTTGTGTGTGTTTTGCATGTTTCATATTTGAAGCATTTGTGGAAAGTATTTGTGCCAGCAAGTGTTAGCATATCATTTTTTAAATATGGATTTTTAGAATTATAAATAGTAGAGTTTATATTTTATTTTTAAATTATTACGTTTTGTAATATGAAGAAATATACTTGCACAAAATATTCTCTAGACACAATTGAATGCATATTTATCTGTAAGAACATATGTTTTATTTATTAAATAATTTTTCTTTGGCTCACAATTTAACCAATGAACTAGTTGCATATGGATTTATGCGATTACAAAAGTATTATGCAGTTTACAAAAATAATATAATTTTTTTAAATTTTGAAGTTTTACATGTATTTTTTTGTTTGCAATATACTTAAAGCTATTTTTTTTAAATGTTAGAATTTTAGTTTTAAACTGATTATAAGAATAGAAACTAGACTAGGGAATTTTTGTATAAAATTTTTTCATCAACTCACTCTCATTTCAAAAAGTTTAAAGTAACAAATTACTTAATGTAAGGTTTAAATCAATTAGATTATAAAAGTGGTCTGCACAAGCCCTAAAGAGCTATGATGGCACCCTTCAGGTTGAATTTTACTAATTGATCTCTGTGGTTGACACATGGGCCCTATCCTATAAAGGTTGTTACGCAAAATGCAAAAAAATGAGTAATTACAGAAAATTTTTGTATAAATTAAAATTTTGCGTAATTACGCAATTTTCAAAACCACAATCCTATAAAAAATGTTAACTTACAGATTTTTCAAATTCACAGTGAAATGATTTTTGTGGAAAAAGAGAAATTTTAGTTTTTTTGGCAGAACTAAACATGGAATATACCTCAGAGAAAAGTGTATTTTTATCTGCGTTTTGTAAACAAATTTCATTTGATTGTTTAAGAGATTTGCATATGAAGATAAAGGCTTTGTATTATATATATATTACATTCCTTGCTTACCTTTTATACCAAAAAATGGGTCTGCATTTCTTCAATTTAGAGTTGGAAAAGTTTGTGAACTCAGTGACAAATTATATTAAATTTTTACTGATTAAAACTAAACTTCATTTATGAAGATGACAATCATTTATTTTAGAGGTTAGCTATTCATTAAATAGCAAGTTATTTAATGAATAGTTAACCTCTTCTCCACTAAAGTCAGAAATACCATAATACTTTTCTTTAGCTGAATTGCTCCTTTTATATAAGTTTACACATAGATAAAAATCACAAAATCACAGTGTTTGAGGGTCTGTCACTCAACAAAACAAGGGTTGAATGCTAAAGTGTTTTGTAATAAAAGTTTTTTGATTCATTTTTGTAAATTGCCTTTAAACTTTTGCTTTGTAGAGTAACGTGCACCTGTTGTTAGGTTTTTCATGTCTTATATTGCAATCAATCGTGAGTTTGCTCTACTATAAACTTAACATTTTGATAAAGCTTTCTACTTCATGTTGATGGTTTTTTCAATATTTTAAAGTTAAATAATGCTTCTCACACAATGCTTGCTTTTAGAAAAATGTCAAAAATATTGTTGAAACACTTAATATTCAGTGAAGTTATGTAGCTCTACATTTTTTGATGACAAAACTTTTTGTTTACAAAAGTAGGCATCTGTGGTTTGAAGAAAAAATCACAAACCTTTGTGCACATCACTTTGCAAAATCATTCTTTGGTTAAAATTTTTTGTAATTACACAAAATTTAGAATTTGCAGCAGATTTATTTACGTGAAAATTTTTGCGAAAATTTACTCAAAAATTCTGTGTAATTTGTTTATAGGATTGCAGTTAACGGAAATTTTTTTTGGGTTAGAAAAAAGCTGCTTTTTTGCATAAAATTAGGCATTTTTCAACTTTATAAGATAAGCCCATGGATTAACTATACCAACTACATTTCTGCTAGTAAGACAGTGTATGTAATAAGGTTTGAAAACAATTCTGTGGAATAGGCAGGGAAATTTGTTACCAGCTTTGTAAAGTTCTTACCAAAAACAACCAGTGTCAACTTCTGTATTGGGTTATTGAGCACTATTGCAAGCTCTGTCAACAATTTCTTCAAAAATACAATTCATCAACTAGAAAACCATAGAATAACAATATCTATATATCCGCTAATGGCATTTATATTATTGCTCTCTGTTATTGTACTCATTGTTAATAGAAGCAAAATCTGAATCTGAAGCTGAAGAAAAATTTGAAACTTAATCTTATCAATTTTTGTTTCTGAACTTTAACTGCTTGATTGACATTAACATTGAAGATTGAAAACCACCATGCTAAGGATTAGTTTTGAGCATTAGCTCAGCAGTTAAAATTACATAACTAAGAAAATTTGTGAAATTTTTTGAGGTAGAAGATTATTAATCAAAATTGTTTATATTGTTACAAGTTAATCAAAAATCAGCCACAAGTTTTAAAGGGTTTACGAATTATTCACCAAATTAAATCAAATGGCAGGATGTTCAGATTAAAACTTTTTTAGGCCTCCTTTATGGGTGGATTTTTTTTTAGAAAGAGTTTCAGTAGATGTTGTTGATGGTCCTTGAAATTAAGTAGTTTATGCTTCTTTCTTAATCTAAATCTTTTTTCAGCTACAACTTTGTTTAAAAGCATTTTTTCAAAATGTTTCTTAAAGTTAACCAAACATCTGTAGTTTCCAATCCACTCATATTTTTATAATCTATTTTTTGAATTCCCTTTTACTAGAAAATTTGTTGATCAATTGTATTTTTTAAAGAAATTTTTAACAGAACTTGCAATGGTACTCAATAACCCAATACAGAAGTTGATGCTGGTTGTTATTTTTGGCAAGAACCTAACAAAGTTGGCAGCAAATTTCCCTACCTATTCCACATAATTGTTTTCAACCATTATTGCATACACTGTTTTGTAAGCAGAAAAGTAGTCAGTATAGTTAATCCATGTGTCAACCACAGAGATCAATTAATAAAATTCAGTCTGAAGGGTGCCACCACAGCTCTTTATTTTTAAAATTCAAAATTACATGTACTTCTTTTTTTGTCTAACTTTTTGTTTATCAAGTAAAATGAGTAAAATTAGGCCTTGTATTTTAACTTTAGGCCATAGTTTATATATTTTTAAACTTAAGGTAGTTTTATTTTTGTGAGCATGACTTGAAATAAGACATCATTAATTTGCTGTTGCTTAGAGATGTGTGTATGTGTATTTTTATTTATATACTTTGTATTAATATATATATATTTATGCATACATACATACATACATACATACATACATACATACATACATACATACATACATACATACATACATACATACATACATACATACATACATACATACATACATACATGCATGCATACATGCATACATGCATACATGCATACATGCATACATGCATACATACATACATACATACATACATACATACATACATACATACATACATACATACATACATACATACATACATACATACATACATACATACATACATACATACATACATACATGCGTACATGCATACATGCATACATGCATACATGCATACATGCATACATGCATACATACATACATACATACATACATACATACATACATACATACATACATACATACATACATACATGCATACATACATACATCCATACATACATGCATCCATGCATATTTACTATAAATCTATTACTCTTAGATACATTTACAAATATGGGACACAGCAGGGACAGAGCGTTTTAGAAGTCTTATTCCAAATTACATTCGAGATTTATCTGCAGCTGTTGCTGTCTATGATATAACTAGTGAGTTTTATTTCTATATCTTATTTTTTTATTTGTTCTTATATAATCTTGGCTTTTTATTCTTCATAGGATGAATATTCTCTGATAAAATACTTAAATAAGTTTGGTTTTTTATTCTACCATAAAGAGAAACTGGTCAGCTGGTTTCCAAAATATAACCACCCAAATCATCACAGTTGTTTACTTTTTTTTTTATTATTTGTTCGATAATTTAAGTGTTAATTGTATTTTAATAAGGAAATAATGCCTTATGAAAAGGCCTCAAAGTTTAAGTATGGTGCTGCAATGTATGTTAAGCAATAATGGTTCTTACTTTAAATATTAGATCATTGCAGGTTATTAAGTTTCGCATCTAATTAGTTAATTGTTGCTCTCATTTGTAAACTTCTCAGTAGCCTTTTCCTTAGCATGTTAAATCATCATATTAACCTTCACAAGCTTTTTGTTTGCTAAAAATATTTAAAGAATTTTATTATTTCAAATCTTTTCCTCAACTTAAATGATTACATAATTAAATAATTATGATGATTATTCTTGCTATATATTTAGCTTTGTTTTCATATGACAAGATTCATTTTAATAATGGTGTTTCTTTATTATTCTAATTTTAATTTAGATGTTTCATCTTTTGATCAGGTTGAGAGATCAATAAGTAATGTTCGTAAAGAAAGGGAAGATGTTGTAATTGTACTGTGTGGAAATAAAACAGACCTCACTGAGAAAAGGTTTTCTAAGATTTCATAATCTGCTCTCAACATCTGCATCCCTTTGTTAAATCTTCATTGGCTGCTAAAAATAAAATATTTGTTTTTTAAGGAGAGTATCAATGGAACAGGGAGCTCGCAGAGCAAAAGAGCTTGGTGTACTTTTCATGGAAGCGAGTGCTAAAACTGGTCATAATGTAAAAAAGGTATTATAGATACTAAGTCTTGATTGTAACTTTCTTGTACTACTTTTGCATTCTAATTTTAATAAATACTAACTTATATTGCACAGTTTTCTTCAGTCAACTTTTAGTTAAAAAGAATAGCAAATATGTTAAGACAAAAATAAATAATTCCTTCCTATCAAATTGACTAAAGTTTTGCAAGGTCTCAAATAGACCACCTCAAATTTTGATGAAACTTGTTAGCTGGTGTATATCAATGAGAAAAGCAAGTCCTGAGCATTTTAGCATAGAATTTTATATAAATTTTTTCACATAAAATGGCCCTGTTTTTAATTAGCTATTGCCCAATAGGCCATTTTATGTGAAATCTACCTCTGAGTAAAAGTTATTTTTTCTTTACTTTTAGAACTTAATAAATTTTAAAAAAATTGTTTACATAATTTTTCTAAGCTAGTAAATACTCTTTGAATACTTTCCATAGTGGCAGACTAAACTTGAAATTTTTCTTCCTAAGTTTATCATTTTTTTAGCAATTTGTTTCTTAAAAGTTTAATTTAAAAATATAAACAAATTAAGTTGGATGTTGATCTACTCATATTGGATAGACATTTCAGATTAGTTCATGTGACTTGTACTTTTTTTTGCCTACTTCTGGGTGCATTACATTTGCATAATCATTGTAACCATGTCAATGAGTTCTTTAGCTAGCTTTACTGTATAAATGTATAAGCAAAGATTACGCTTTGTCCTTGTAACCCTTCAAGCATGATGAATGTTTACAAGAGAACTATAGTTGCATTACATAAGAGAGCATTTTTAGGACCAGTGTTGCCAGTTTCTAATATTGAATAAAGAATTTATGATCAGGTGTTAGATGATCTATATAGCTGCTGCTTGGTTTTTTTACTATTGTAATATGTTCTTTAAATATTCCTGTTATTCTATCATCTTTTCTACAATCAAAACTAATAATATGTCACATTTTCTTCCTATTAATTTTTTGTCCAAGTTTTTTTCTTTCTACTTTTTCCTATAGTATATTTGACTCATTTAGTAATGAATTCCATGTTTTTCTCTACATTTGTATGTGTTTTTTTAACTGCTGCTGCCTTTATTTCATCATTTTGGACTTAGTCAATAAGACAACTAAGGATCTTTTAATTTTTTTTCTTAACCTATTTGTATTGAGCTTTATTAGCAAAAATAATAATAAAATTAGATAGGAAATTATACTAACAGCTGCCAGCATGCAATATTAATGCCTGCAAGTGACCTATGATAACCTTTTTAGGTTGAAACCTATTCTTTCTAATGTTACCCATCTATTTTGATAAGAACTTTTTCTGCACATATTACAAAATTTTTTTAATAATTTGATATAATTTTTTTCTTCCTGTATTTAGTAGGGGTGTAAGTAATATCATATTTGGCCGAATCCGGCTGGATAGTTATATTTGCAATGCACCTGATATGGATTTTTCTGAATAATATCCGGTCAGTCAATAAATGGAAAAGGTCATATCAGTTGCATCACTAATAACTATCTTTATAAAAGATATGGTTTCGTAAAGAACATGTTGATTAAAAAAAAGAATTAAATAGAATATAAACTTCTTTTTTATATTTTAAGTAAAGAATGCAAATTTAAATTCTATTACGTTGCATGGCCTCCACTTTAATAAAAAAAATCCGATTCTATCGTTTCCTAAAATTTTTTAAAAAGTAAAAAACGTGCAAATGTGCTTCACATGTGAAGCAAACATTTTCAATGTTTATATTTGTTTATATTTACTAAACTCCTTAAAATTTGAATTTTTTACAACATTTTCTTGTTGTTTTTTTTTATTTATTTGTTTTTTAAGATTAAAAGTAACAATTACTAGGAAATAATATAAATTAATTCTTGATGAAATTCAAGATTGCTCTTAAATAGGCAGGACACAGTTTTAGTGTTTTTTTAAAATTAATATGAGTAATTAAATTTTTTCTTAAACCAACTATGTAAGTTCTTATCTTTGTATATATATTTAGTTATTTCTACAAATCGCATCGGAACTGGTAAACGAAAGTAGTGGGAAAAATCTAAGAGAAAAATCCAAACCAATAAATATTGTTGTTTCGTCTCCTTCTGAAAAATTCGATGAACATGAAAGTTGTGGTTGCTAGTTTTTATTATTATTTTTGTCTCTTTTATAGCGTTTTTGATTTTTATTCTTTTATTATTTGTTTGAGTCAGTAAAAATATATTAGAATTCTTGTATTTTAAAGTGTCGAGCTGATCTTTGAAACTGTCGATGGATCATAACACTTTTTTATATTTGAGTACTCGTTCTAACCGCAAAACACTACCTAGATACAAAACATTTTCTAAACCCAAATTTTTTGTTTACCAAAAAAGGAAGAACTGTTACTTTAACTCCACTTATTTAAATTTGTTTTGAATAAATTTATTTTAAATAAATTTTTTAGAATTCTTTTTAAAAATTTTGTTTCGCGGATGTCCAAATATTATCGCTATTACAGTTTTTATATTTTTTTTTGTTATGAGGTTTTATTACAGATTATTTTTATTATTTTTGAAGTTTCTATATCATTAAAAACCTGCTTGTTTAGTTGTATAGGTTTCTCGTTAAAAAAAACAACAAAAAACAAAGGTAGAGTGTTAAATCCATTTTTTTTGGTACAGGATTTCCTTCTGTGTAATTAAAAAAATTCTGCCCATAAAGTTGGATAATTCATAACGATGAAATCAAACACAATAAACACGGTCAATTTGAACACTATTTAAGTAATAAATACAGCATTACAGCGTTCAAACCGTGACTTTATTTAACTGAGTATTTTGTGCTCAGTTTAAGAACAATATATATATATATATATATATATATATATATATATATATATATATATATATATATATATATATATATATATATATATATATATATATATATATATATATATATATATATATGGGTGGAAACAATAAATATACAATAATTATACGATAAATATACAATAAATATACAATATTTTGTAGGATCATCTTCCGTTTCTCAAAATTGTCAATTAGGTGTTGAACTGCCAATTGGTCAGATTTTCTGTGTCATGTTCAAATATTGGCACTTTAGAGTTGAAATTGATAAAAGCAAGTTTTTATTGAGCATACAATTCCATATCATTTTAAAACTTAATCCATGCTTGTTTTTTGTTGTTAAGTAATTTGGCTCAAGCTCTTAGGTTTAAAAATATATTGCTTTATTCAAATACGGTTACCGCTTATTCCCCCACCTATTAATATAATTCAATCGTTTAAGTTTATTTTTCAAAAGGATTTTTCCCGCATATTTTGGCATTAGAAACCACTCGTTTTTAGATGATTTCAGTTTGTGTCAGTATGTATGTATGTATGTATGTATGTATGTATGTATGTATGTATGTATGTATGTATGTATGTATGTATGTATGTATGTATGTATGTATGTATGTATGTATGTATGTATGTATGTATGTATGTATGTATATGCTATTTTCATTGAAGAAATTTCCGGATTTACTTCGAGTTTTTGAGTTATTGCATTTTCTAACCGTTCGCATTAAACTGGTTTAAAATACGAAATAAAAATTCATTATTTATTATCCGAAAACTTATTATTTATGCCCGCACATATTTCAGTTATAAATATATACAGTTTATTTGTTTTTATTTTTTTTAGCTATATTTTTATGTTAAATATATAAAATTCATAGCAATTGTCTTAAAATGAGCTTATCAGAAATAGTTAAATACATTCACGTTGTTGAATTGGACGCGAATTATGATAAAAGATACTTCTGCATCACTTTATGTTTGCAGACTAAGATTTTACTTTATTATATAAAATAAAATTAGTTTTGTAATAAACCATATGAGTATATCAGTTTTTCTATATAGCTTTATATCAAAATTTATTTAAACTAATTTATTTAAAATTTATTTATTTACGTTATTGCGAAAAAAAGCAATATTTAAATAGTTGAACGAAGCAAATTTTTAGCGCCTCTTAAAAGTAAAACTCATTTTTTACTTGCCTCTTATTGAATTTAAATTAGCCTCCTATTGAATTACAAATTTAATTGTACGTTTTCTTGTAACATTAAGAAAAAACTGTGAAAAAAAAGTTGCTTGTTTGAACTTTTTAGAAAATGGCATGAAGTATCTGCGCTAAGACATATCATATGAAATTGTATAATTATGTGAGATAATCATATATGATAATCATGTTTAACAGCTATGCAAGATAGTTATGGAAGAGAATAACACAAAAGAAAAATGCATGGTAATTTTGTAAGGTAATTATGCAAAATAATAACGTAAAATAATTATGCAAAACAGTTATGCAAGATAATCTAATGGAATTCTGATGAAGAGTATAAAAATGTACGAGGAGCCAAATAGAAGGATTCTGTTTTACAGTTAACAAGACTTTTTTTTCCTAAATTTATCGATTCTACAGCAATTTAATCGGAATATTTTTTTAAAGTGTTTTTCAAATAAAAAATTTATAATTTTGTTGTCTTTACATTTATTAACTAAAATCGTTCATTCTCCTACGATGTCTTCAATCTCATCATTATTTGTATGCTTCTTGGTATTGCTTTAAAAAGCTTACACAGTAGTTTGCATCATTCTATTGCCGAAATATATATATATTAAGCATTGTTTTGTTTGAAAATTAAATGAAGAACTCAACAGTTGAGACTTTAATAAACATGATAACATTCAGGGTGGGTCAAAGTTGCCCGCATTAAAAAAAGCTTGGAGCATTTTCCAGATACTCCGAAACATAGTTTTTGAAAGTAAAAATTTTTATTGAATGTATAACAATAGAAAAAACAGCCCTCATAGATTTCTCCGTTTGCTTTTTTACGAGACGTTCAAAATGAGGTTGGGTCCAAGGAAAAAAATATGTCATCCGTCATTTATTCAAAAAGGTTAAAATTTCTGACTCACTTTGTCTACACCCTGTAAAATTTGTTTGAACATTAACAGTTTAAATAAAATTGCTTAAATAAGTCCAATTAAATGTAAAGAATAAGATGGCATAAGATTTTTAAGATCTGCCTGAAACAAAATGAGATTAAAGAACGTTATATTTGAATTAATGTGAGGTTCTTCGTACGTCTCTCTCTCATTAGCGCCAGAGCAGCCATGATAAGGAAGGTATAGAGACTTTGATGAAGCATTTTTTTATGTAACTGAAAGAACCACTGCATTTTCCTATGTCATAATGATTTCATGCTGATGACATGATTGTTGTGGATGAAAAACATAAAATATCACCAAACGTCCATCTATAATACAAAAGTAAAATTCAGCATTGTAATCCATTATAATAAATCAATATTTTTAAGTAATAAAAATCATAAATGATAAACTTATTTCCTTTCTTAGTTTTCCGATAAACGAGTTCTGCCTCCTAATTTTCATTACCATCCTCAATCCAAGCGAATTTTTTTACTAGTGTTTTTAAATCGAAGTAGCTAACAGATTCTTTGAAGTTTGGTAACAAGTTGGAAATACTCTGCAATAAACACCTTTTCGAAAGTTTTGATATTATTATATGATCAAGAATGGATATGAAAATATTCGTTTTAGGATATCCATTAGGAGATGTTCAATATCCTGTACAAAGTCGATGGCCGGTAAGGGTGTGTGAGGAATATTTTCTTCTATTGGTATTGACCAAATAACTACTTGAACTTAAACTAGGAAAAGGTCGCTTTTTATAAAAAATTTAGTTTGCAGAGCCATCTATATAATTATAGAAAAACCAATAACTGAGGTCCTCGCCGTTTTATATTTTTCAAAATTAGTTTTTTATTTCATCTGAAACTCATTTTGCCATGAGGTTTTTTAATTTTAATTTCGTGCCATTTTATTTGAAAATTTTTTAGATTTTTCTTTAAAATCTTTTCGGTAATGTAAAGATTTGGTAACAAACAAAAAACCATATTTGTAGAATATCCAAAAGAAATGTTTGCACTAGATATTTGATCACTAACAGACAGTAACTTTCGATTCTAATATTGAGAATTTAAAGTAACCAACATAAACGTACATTTACCTAATCTAATGACCTACTTTAATCCTATCTTGAACGAATTTATTAGCAGTATAACAAACAGAGCAATTTTTTTGCATCGCGTTACCAGGCGTTCGTTGGTGTCAATATCCCAATTGAAACAACTAACCTTTTAATGAATTTTTACAATGTCTATGAGAAATAATCGCCTAAAATTACTGCAACTTTAGGGAATTATTTCTCATAGACGTTGCAACTAAATTCTTTTTTTTACTCTATCTTGCTTAAAACCACCTATTATAAATATATAGCTCGTTTTAATAATCAAGAACTAAAAAATGACGAGCTAGGGTTAATTATTAAAAGATATGTATTTAAAATAGTTATGCTTCAAATTTCTAAAAGATTTTAGCATAGTGCGTCAAATAAGTTACGCATGTAAATTTATTTGCTCGTTTATTTGAGTGTGTAAATAAATGAAATTGTAGTTAAGGCCACGCGGATAACCGAACCGTTCTTTCGGTTAAAACCGAACAAAAAGAAGAAAAAAAGCAAAAGAATAAATCGAACCAATCAAAATACTTTGAATATGATAAAAGCGAAACCAAGCTCAAAATCCTTGAATAAATCGAAGCTTCTTTTAAATCAACATGTCTATTTATTAAGTGATAACAAAACCAAAAATGGAAGCATCTCGAAACATTTGCTTAAAAAAGGAACATTTGGTTATAAACAACCGATGCAGGTAAGGAGCGAAAACTTAATGAGCAAAAAGACAAAAATGACAAAAGCAGAGACAAGTGATAAGTGATCAATAATCTAAAATATGGTTCAAACCAATTAAAGTTTGACTTGACATAATTTGTTTGCAAATCTTGGTCGACCTTTTAAAGTTTTAGATAATGAAGGAGCTCAGGAATTTCTTAACGAAGTTAGCTGTTGTACAAAAAGGTAAAGGAACAATTGAATTTGAAAAAGATTTTCCCGAAGTAACTCGAGTTAGTTTTACAATAGTTCCTTAGGCCAGCCGAAGCAATGGTTTATAAATGAGTCACTCTTCACAACATCAATTTAGACTTTAATTTTATAAATTTTTTAATTGCTTGCATATCCTTTCCTGGCCTTTCCTTGGAGATACACAGGGGTAGCAGTTGTTTACTGCAATTTCCTGTGCGTCCACTTTAACACTTGTGTAAACCCTTTTAATGCAAATTTAAACTTAAACGAAGAAATGCATGGAGCCTGTGGCAATGTCATTTGCAGCAACATTTTTTTAGCTGCTAAAGCAAATGAAAAAATAACTCGGATTTGCGCTGCAATAATTACACAATCCAGCTAGTTATGATTAATTCAATCAAGATTTCATATGGAATTTATAAAGTAATTTAAATTGCACAAACCTAACATTACCTGCCTACAGAAATGGTGTCTCTACAACCAAGTAACAAGATGCCAATGAAAAAATGGAATTAAGCCAATTGATTGTTCATTTTATTACACAATGGAATCCTGAGTACATATGCGTAAGGTCAGTTCTTCAAGTTAAAGATGAAATTAAGCCACTTGTAAAAACAAATGGTAAAGTTGAAAGATCTTTCCCCTAAGATGATCAATGGGAGACATTAGAATATTATGCTGCTATTTTGAAAACTTTTACAAAATATATAAGTAGCTTTACCAGTTAACAAAAAACCCAGAATTCATCATATCATACCTGAATTCTATTTCTTGCATTAACAGTAACGTACCCAGGAACATCATTGACACAAACCAATAAAAATACTTCTCAGAATACTAATCGGAAACCTGCAAAAAAGGTATCCCCTTAATAGTGCGAAGCTGTTGATTAATTGTAGTGCAAAATTTCAAGACCAACTCTTTTAAGGCCTGTATTTTGATTGAACATAAAATAATTGGTGAAACAAGAAAAACAATATTGATTCAAAAAAAAGAAAAAAACAGTGTTCTAGAGGGGTGGAAAGTAATAAAGTTGTACAACCCATTTCTTCCTAAGTATGCACGAAAATAACAGCAAATTTGCAAATTCAGAGAGAGCATTTTCTACTGATGGTCATGTGGTTACAACCAGAAGAATGTTCACAATATTGTTTTTATGAGACCAAACTTTGAAAAATCAAAAATAAACTTTTGTTGTGTTTTTGAAAGGGATTTAAGATCTATTAAATCATAGATTTAAGATAATAATAGAAAATTTAATCATAGATTTGTTTAATCATAGATTTAAAATCTAGTAAAGAAATGATCTCTAAAAATATGTTTAATTTATCAATGAAACCGAACCTATAAAATATAGAAACTGTCTTCAATAGTAGATTTACTAAATTTAACAAGACCAACATTGAGTTTCATGAATATTTTGTGTTGATTTTCTCTTCAATCATTAACATAAAATACTGAAAATAAATCCGCTTAAATTGTTTATGATGAAAAAATATTTCTGTGAGTAAACTAGTGACTGGAACTCAACATAATTTTTTTCAACAGTGGAGTTTTTTGGCTGAAGTGTGATTCGCTACTTAACAACAAAGAAAAACAAAACGTGATTTTGAAAAGTTTCAAATCAGTAATTTTTAAAAAACAACTTTTACGCATTTCTAAATATTAGGTCAAAATAAACACTTCAAAATGGCGATAGCATCATAAATTAACTCATTTAAAACATCTAAACTTATTCATGATCTTTTATTTCATCCAAAGAAAATTATTTCTTCGGATGAAATGATAGGGTTAGGCATGGTTATGGGGGTTATAAATTTAACACCTCAACAATTTTATTAACTTCAAAAACTGAAATTTTCATTTTTTTCAGAAACAATTTCATACCAGAATATCAAAATTGCATCAAAAACTCATCCTCATTAAAGTCGGAATGAAGACTCCAAGTTCAAAAGCATTATATTTGTTGTTGATAGGGTTCAATTTTTTGCAAATTTATGCAGCGCCATAATACTATTGCAAAAATTAAATAATAATAGCATTAATGTAGCAATATAATGCAGGCGCGGATCCAGGAATTTGTAACTGTGTGGCCAAGTTTTATTTTCACGGTTGAAACTTCGATAAAAGATCGATACTTTTTCACACCATTTATTGATTGAATAAAACGTCGGTAACGTATAATAAAAACCGTTGTGGCCATGGCAGGAATGTGGCCATTGCCATAATGGCCACTCCTTAGATCCGCGCCTGTAATGTAATATGATGTAATATGATGTGATATAATGTAATATGATCTAATATGATGTAATATAATGTAATATGATGTAATATGTAATATTGATGATGTAGCTGGTCAATTAACGATGCTGTTGTGATCAATTCTTTTTTCGACAATTTAATAATTGAGGCAGAATACCACCACAAATTTGCGGCTACAATGAAACTAAAAAATATTATCAACAACAAATATTTGCAACCACGATGAAACTAACATCACCCTTAGTGTAATTCATTTTTGAAAGAGAATAGTCATCGAAGTCAAAAAAAGTAATACCACTGAAAACAGTTTACAAGTATAATTAATAATGTTGTTGGTTCTTCCATCCTACAAGGAACAAGACTTATGAATCAAATTTTGAAAAATGGTGGCTACCACAGTTTATGGAGTTACCAACAGAGGTTGGTTTAACAATCATACTTTAAAAGTATGGTTTATAAAAGTCTGTTTGTTTAGGGCTTTGCTTTTGGTCCAATGGCATTATTCAATTAGACATAGAACAACTCCTTATACAGTGCTAACCAAGAACAATATAGTTTGGACCAATCTAAAGTTTGTGGTACTGCTTTAGTCCAAAAACTCTCACCACTCTGTACAGCTTTCCCCTCTAATTTCACTTTTTATTACTCCAATAGATTTTTAATTACCAATAAGAATGTGATGAAGAACCTAAGGTTAGCTTAATTTAGACCTAAAATATCTATAAAAGAGCTGTATGTGATATGATATTTTGATTGTAAATATTCTCATATTAATTAACTCTAATAATCATACAAGATTCACCTTTATTTCAAAAATGAATCGATATCAGAAAACAATATTTTATAAAAAATATATTTTATTAAAAAGACAATTGTTAAAGTTTAGAAAATTTCAAGATGATTTAAAATTAGTGTAGATTGTCCGGACATTTGTCATTTTGGGTTTTGTTGTTATTTTTCTGTATCACACAAAAACATTTCCAGTAAAAGTGTAAATATTTTAAAATAACACAGAGGAAACAAAAAAAACAACAAAACTATTGTTGATCTCAAATATTGCCACTCAATTTACTTGACTGGTACTTTTCATTTGAATAATTGTTGTTGATAGGAATTTCTAAAAATCGCGCCTGCCTAGGAGCAGACAAAATTAATTTTGGGCATCTCAAACGAGATGTTTGAGGTAAGGTATTCTTTTAATGAAAAAAAGCTGAGAATCTTCACACTTTAAATGTGAGTAGCAGTTCCCATTTGATTGAAAATAAAATAACTTGAATTGATAATTTAAATCACAATTTAAATCAACATAACAAATCAAAATTCTAATGAATAAAAAAAAAATTAAATAATTTCTCAGCTTCTTTAGTTTTTTTATCATTTTTTTTGAAAATAAAAAAGCAAAGGGAAGGGGAATGGAATACAGTTAAAAAATATTAACTATATAGCATTTAGTTAAAACCGAAGATCTAAAAAAAATCTCTTTTATCTTTGATCCTGTTTGAGAAACCCTATGAAAAATATTTTTACCCTTTGTCCTTAAATAGGAATATTTTCCTGTTTTGCTAAACTGTACTTAAATAAATTTGAAACTCTTTTTTTTTTCATTTCCAGTATTCGGAGTTTCGATCCAACCTTCAATAAACAATAGCCACCTAATAGAAGGTGATTCAGTAGAGATTTCTGCAGCAGTTAATTACAAAGGCTTTCGCTTTAGAGCTTTTAGGTTCTTGAATAACACCACTCCTATTGCAGAACAAAAGCTTGGTATGCCTTTTTCAATAACTGCGAAAGGAAGAGAGCTGTATGGCGGCAGAGTATCAGTAAAAGTTAGTTTGTATAACTATACCATTTTTATTTTGAACTTGAAAGTGGCAGATTCAATGATAGCATTAATGGAATTTAGCTACGGTGAAATTTTGGCAACTGTAACTGAGAAAATAAATGTTGTTGCAACAGGTAATTTTTGTTCATTTGCATTTATTCACACTCACTTAGCATTAATAATTTCTATAATTAGAACAAATTAGAACTCTTATCAATCATATTTACATAACAAAAAGTAGTTGTGTGAATGGGTGGGTAGCTTTTTCGACAAGAAATATTTGTCACAAATCCTTAAGGCGTTTCTTTTTATAAACTAAATTTCTCCATTTAACAAAGAAAGTTTCTCAAGTTACAACTGAATTTAGTTTGCAAGAATTTAATATGATCAACGTTCCCAACAACTTTGGTTAGATTTACAAGCGTGACTAGTAGTGACAAGAGAGAAGCGAGGTTTTTTAGAGATTTATCATTTGTTTAACTAAGTACTTTGTTTAACTATTTTTCTAAGAGTAACTTAGTACTTAGTACTTTGTTTAAGAACCTTTTGTCACTTTTGGTTTCAGGTTTTTGATCAGGTTTTTGTTTATAATTTAATTAAGAGTTTAAAGTTTCTCTAAAAAGAAAGATTCATTTGCAAGTTGCAATAAATCTTTAAATAATGGTAAAAAAATTGAAATTTCATTGTTGCTGCATTTAAATTTTGTTGCTGTTTTTCAAAACACCGATCTTGAGATGTCTACTTTTTCTTAATTAGCCACTGAATTAGGCTCATCGAAGAATGAGATACAGGGTGTATCTCATATGGAATAAATAACAGTGACTTTAATGGATATGCGAAAGCATCAGCTGTTAGTTTTTGCGGAGTTTTTTCATTTTGTTTCAATAATCAGGTTTTATCACTTTAAGAAAAAAAAAGGAATATCACTAAAAAATGAAAGTCGTGGAAAGTTTGTTGGAATTATAAAATGGCTGGATTGAAAGTAAGGTGCTCATCATGAAAATAAAATCTTATTTGGGTCTTTAGGATTTCATAAGTTTTTTTCCACGTGTTTTTTTAAATTTATATATAATTTATAACTCAAGTTTTTATCTATTTTGTTAGATTTAATTCAATTCTAAAACAGTAATGGAAATTTATAACTAGAAGGAGATATAGTTTGTTATATCTTTTTATTAATAGTAGTTCTTTAAATATTTTTAATATCAAATAACAAATATGGTATTTTCTTATTCAGCGTATGATTGTAAAAGTCAATATGTAAAAGTAATGGTAATTCTTTTCATAAAATTCCTTTAAAAGATCAATTCTATGTGAGATAAGGGTAAATTTAGTCAAACCTGCAACAACCACTTAAAGATTGATGATTTTAGGAGTCGATGAAAAGGAAAAACTGTGGGGAAAAAAAATGTTGTGACTTTTATATTTGATTTTGTTGTGTTCTTGAAAAGTAAAACCAATCACAAAAAGAATTCGCTTTCTAATGATGATATAATTAACTTTAAAAAGCAATGATTTCTATTGTAAGTAAACTGTTAACAGAGGCTAGAACTTATATTGTAGAAAATAAAAAAGCTCCAAAAATAAAATTCTCCAAAAAAATCTTTACTGAGAAAAAAAAACTAAAACATTGAAACTCAAACAAAAAGAAAAAAAAAAAGGCTCTCTCACAAGAATAATTAAAGAAAAAGAAAATTGTTTCCAATGATCTTGCAGAAATATTTGATCATAAATTTATGAGTTGTTAAACTCCAAAAATTTTTTTAAAAAAGGATTGAAGAAACCTCTGTTTCTGAATGAAGCTGAAAATTGGGTTGAAACCATAGAAAAATCTTAATTTACCAGACATATCTCCTTAAATAATACACAGAAGAAAGATGCTTGACCTTGGTTTCATTATATCAGTTACAAGCGTAAAAGATCTGTCTCTAAATCTTTTATCAAAACTTGAAAACGTTTTCAATTTACTTTGAGATATAAAATGTCGCATAATTACATTGAATTAAAACTTGCTTGTATTCGGGGAAAGAATGATTTTGATAAAAATCTGAATCCAATTCAATTGAAAACTGCTTTGAGGATGAATTTTTTTTAAAGAGCTTTATAAGTGGAAAACAATTTCGCAAATTTCTTGCTTTTAATAAAAGATCTTCTGGATCATTTTATTAAAGTTAACAAAAGAAGATCTACTGTTGTATATATAAAAAAAAAGACATATCGAAGATTTTTACATAATTAAAGATCTAGGTGCTTATCTTTCATCAGCCTCTGATTCAGTTTGTATGCATAGATCCATACTTAGATCCATATTTAGCACATTACTTGTCGTTTAATTAGGCACATGGTGCCGCATGACTAAGAATATAATACCATAGTTTTAACAACTGAACCTCATGGTTTAGACACAAGGACCCTTGGTGCAATTATTGGGACATATCTGAAAGCAATAGAACCCATGGACAAACATTTGGGACCCTTGAGGGAACAATTGGAACAAATCTAGTAACCATGAAGACCCATTACGTGCAACATGCCGCATGAATTGTAAACCAAGGAGCCCCTTATAATTCTGTGAGGTTTTAATTGAGTTCCATGGTTCATCCATCAAATTCCCATTTAGTATTTCCGTAATGGATAAGATGGCCAGGTAACTTCGAGTTTTTCGATGATACAAAGAAGAGGAAATTATATCTTTCGATCTAGTAAATAAATCTCCAAGATTCAGCAACAAAAATCGGACTAGGATAAAAATGCACTTTCAAAGAGCATAATGATCCAAAGCATATTGCATGGATCATTAAAAATGATGTGAAAAATTAGACAAGATAGACTTAACTGGCCTCTTCAATCTTCCGATTTGAAACCCATCATAAATTTTAGGGGTCAAATTGACCTTACCATTCGAAAAAATAGTCCAAAAAAAAAATTTTAAAAGGGAATTTTCAAAAGATAGTGACCTCAAACAGGAATTTTGTGAATCATGTGACAACTTTAGAACTGGAGGTTGCGAAAAAAGTTGTTAAGTATTGCTAAGTGTGGTCCATTAAAAAATATTAATGATTAATATATGTGTATATGTAAATAACTACTTTCTTTTTCAGAAGCTAAATATTTGACACGAGAATAAAAGATAGCATAACTATTTAAAACACAAAATGATTGAATTGGTTTTTGTATACCTGAATTGTGATGCTTCATTTTTAAGAAACAAAGTTATTTTTGCACAAATAATCTTTTATCACTCTTTCAAATGACACAGTTTTAAAACTGGTCAAGTATTTGAAAATTTTTTGATACTCTTGTAAATGCGAGGTTAAATCTTGTAAATGTGACGGTATGATTAATTTTGAAGGGTACCACTTATCTTTATACAAAAATCGTTTTTTTTAGTGCTTTTTAGATGCTATTTATGATTATTGAGCATCGCATTTTTCTATTTTTATATTATCACATACATACTTTCATATTTATACTTTCATATTCATATTTTTATTTTTACAGCCCGTGATAAAAGATCAGCTACAACAAGACAACTGTTTAACTTATACAATGTGGGTTTAAAAACTTTTTTACTTTCCTTTATTTATTATTATGCGTAAGTTTTGTATATATTGTATATATATATATATATATATATATATATATATATATATATATATATATATATATATATATATATATATATACATTTCCTTTTTTTTAGACTTCCATTTGCAATGATCTGCAAAAGTTCAATTCTTGTTTACTTCCTGAAGAAATGATAAGCAAAGCCAATGAGATAGTAAGTTCAAGCCTTTTAATTACAACGCCTGAAGATATATTGCTGCTCTCAAATATTATCGATGAAATTGTTATAAATTCAACTCATGCAAAAAATGTATTTAACTTTTAAATTTTTTAATTTTCTTTCCTCATATGTATTAGTTCAAACATTTACAGTTTTTTGTATGTTATATATAGAATAATAGTAATTAGCTTTAATAAAGTACAATAACTTTAAAAAACTATAAATAATTATAAATAACAAAAATAAGAATAAATAACTATAAGTAACAAATTACAAATAACTATAAACAACAATAATTAACTAATTATAAATAGCTATAAATAGCTGTAATTAACTATAAACAACTATATATAACTAATTTAAAATGACTGTAAATACAATCAATAGCTACCTATAAATAACTTTAAATAACTATAACTAACTATATGTTAATAACAATAAATAGCTTTAAATGACTATAAATATAAGATTATGGCTATGCTATAAGATAACCCAGCAAGCACACAACGTTGAAACAACGTTGAAATAACGTTGATCAACGTCGATCAACGTTATTTCAACGTTGTTTCAACGTTGTGTGCTTGCTGGGAAGGGTTGTAAATTATAAAATTTTAAAAGTTAAAAATTTCATAGAAGCAATTCTTAATTTTTAAAATTCATTCTTTGTTATTTGAAGACATCAAAAATTGTTATAATCTTTTAGCAACTTTAATTTTTACGGCAATCTGTCAAACGGTTCCCCCGGCTCATAGTGTCCTTTTTCCATAATTTAGCTTTTTTTTTATCTTATCTTTAGTAAAGAACTACAAATATTTACAAACAACTTTCCACATTCATAACTAGCTTGAAATGGCTTTGAATGAATATAAATCAACATAACAAAATACGGCAACACATAACAATAGAGTAGTTGATGTTGTTAGTAAATTCTTACAAGTAGTGCTACATTATGCATGTAAGCAAGTACTCTTTTGTGTAAAAGGAAACCTTTAAATTTTCAACTACTTTAGTTATGACATTTTGCAGATCACGGGTTTATGCTGCAAAGATAAGGTGGCCTATCTATTTTATAGTAAAAGGGTAATATAACAATTTGTACAACGTTCTTCAGTTCTCTATTTAAAGCCATTTTTTTTTGAAAGTGATATTGGACGGGAGTTGATATTTGATGCTGATAAATTTAATTTTTGTTTACAGTTTGTTGTTTACAGCTGCTCCCTTTTGACAAGTTACTATAAAGTATTTGCAAAAAACGCGACGTTATTCAGTTTGAGGAAAGTTTTAATGACATTTCATAAACTAATATAATAGATCTACTCAATTTTTAGGAAAATGCCTGAAAAACTGTTGACATTTGGTTTTGGAAATCAGGCTATTTCCTAATAGCCTAATATGGTACTCATTAAAATATCTCAAAAAAATTTGATGAACCATCATTTTAACTAAGTTAGCTTACTTTACAGCTTCAAAATTCTTTAAAATATAACTAAGTGTTAAAGATTTTGAATCTAAGCTAAAAAAATTGAACTAAAGCAATCCAACTAGTTTCTAAATAATATTTTGTATTAATTTACCCAAGAGTTTAAGATAAAATTTCTTCATTTGTGTTTTAAATTATAAATTAAAAGTAAATTCTGAATAAGTTTTGAACTTTAATACGAGCATCAAAAACCAAACTGTCACAAAAAGTTTTATTCTTTTATTAAACTTAAGAGTACTTTTAAAACGTTATGCTTCTGTTAGTGTGATTTCTCCTAAAAGTAGTCTACGAAAAAGTAGATCTAGACATGCCTGCACGTTTCCTAAACGATGCTTGTAAATTAATCTTAAAAAAAAACGAAGTTCAAATTTTATTGTTGTTACAAGCTTATCACCATTATTTAGATTTATTAGAAAATAGTAAATATTAAATATTAAAGAAAAAGAAAGTTAAAAAAGTAAAATTGATTAAATGCTGCTCCTTAGAAAAAAACATGTTTCTGATGACTGCACCTTCCTTAGGGACCAGCTAAACTTAAAGTTAATTCTTTTGAAACCCTATATTTATTAATAGTAAAATGAGAGAACATGCTGAGAACAAACTTTCAAAAAATTTTAAAATTTTTTGAAAAGTTGTTTAAACTTTATTTGTTGTACAACCTCTCTACATGAGTTTAACAAGTGTTTTTTTTTATTGATCCATGAGTTTAAAGAATTTGTCTAACTAACCAACTTTATTAGGATTTTTTTTTTTTTTAAATTTGTAAATCTCTTGTTCTGTTTTATGCAATTCTGCTTACGTAGAATGTTAAACTTATTTCTTCATTTCTATAATCTTTAATCTTATATGTAACTGGAGTTGTATTTTTACTGCAGATATTGTCAATACTTCTTCAGTTCATTAATTGTTTAGAAGTTGAGTTTTTCTTTTTTATTCTTACTTTGTTTAGCCGGCTTGCCAGATCTGAAAGATCCTGCAGCTTGCCTGCTTTCTTTTATTTTATCATTATCTGGATATAGGTTTCTTCAAACTGTATTTTCATTTTTCTTCAAACTAGGTTCAATAAGTGTCATCTTTTTAAAAAGCGTATTGTTTAACTATTTCATTGAAGACGTTTATGAGTATGTGTGTGGAATAGGCTGAAAAATATTTCCACGCTTTTTCTTTGATCGTATGATTCCATCTATCTACATCACTCGACACTTTTTCTGTAAAGTTCAGTCGAATACGACCCAACTAGATTTTGTATATCTCTATTATAAAACTCTTTACTTTTATTTAGCCACTTTTTGCACTTCCTGCCCGGAGAGCCTCAAAACATAAAAGTCATGATCAAAAAGTAAAACCAATTGGGTTTGGTAGCCCATACATCCATGTTTCAAAAAATAAAAAAATTGAAATCAGCTGCCTACGTCCAAGGAAAAAAAAATGACTTTGAATTTTCTCATGTTATTGGTTCTTTTCCTAAAGGCATAAGGAAAAAAAGATGATACTTATTTATGAATATAAAATATAAAATTTGATAGATAAAATCACAAGAAAAAATAAAATTTATTAAAAAAAAAACAAAATAAAATAAACAAAATGAAACTAGATTGCTTTTATCGTTAATCCTTTATAAATTGCATATCCCTAGGGGTATCTTTACATGCTGATTCGCTTTCTTTTAAAAGTCCAAGTGTTTTAAACGCTTTTTTAAGCCCATATTTTTTGAATAGCTAGGTCCATTTTATTGCTTAGTACTTAATGTTACAGTGTTACATATTTATGTCATTTAACAGTGCAATAAAGAAGCTGTAAAAGCATAAATTTTTTTTATTAGTTGCTGACAATAAAATAAGTGCTTTATCAAATGAAAACACAAACAAGTACTTTTTGCAATTTTAGCTTTATTTGGACTCTTTCCAAATGCCCAATAGTGCCAAATCTCACGAAGAGTGTAGAAAAACAGTGTGTGTTGTATGTATGAAAAAGTGCAATTCACCAATTTCTGGTGTAGATTTTGAGAGATTCAAAAGCATTTTTGCAACAGACATTGACTTTTTGGACTCTAGAGTTCCAACTGGAATGTGTGGAACGTGTAGAAGTCAACTTAGAAGGGTTGAAAGAGGAGTATCTGTCAAGCTGCCTACTCTTTACAATTTTCAAACTATCAATTTCAAGACTGTGACAAGAGGTTCCAACTGTAACTGCCTGATTTGCCAAATTGGTTAACTGAAGCTGAGTGAAAAACATCCTTTGGATAATTTTACAACTTCAAATCGCACAAATCCCCTGAAAAGATGTTCAGATTGTTTGTCATCATCAATGAGCCAAACTAACGAGCAAATTTTCATGAAGCAGGGTTGCAACTTGCAAATTTTTTTACAAAAACTACAATTGCATAATCAGGCAAAAAAATGCCACACAAAGGGTGCACAGTTGTTCACTGCAAAAATCTCTCTGACTTTCTAACAGAAATTTCACTTAAGAGATAACTTCAAGCAGGTCATCTCATAAAGGTTGGGATTGATGAAGTTCGAGGCTTCCTAAAGCTTACAGTAAGTCTTCAAAAAATGAATGATGAAGATAATTCAAGCAGTCCACCTTCCAAAAAAAATTGTCACCTCTCGAGCTTTAAAAGACAGTGGAGTTAAAAAGCAATTTCTGATTGCAGTTGAAGAGGATCTACATTAGAATTACAGCAACATCAAAAACTTTATTGAGCTTGTTTAACCTGGAAATGTAGACTTTGTGGTCTCTTGCGACTTGAAAGTTGCTAACATTTTATGTGGCTTGCAATGTCACTCTAGCTCACATCCATGCCTATACTGTGATAGCAAAGCAAAGAACTTAGCTGAAAAAGGTGGGCTTTTGAAGATCAGACGCTGTCTGATCTTCAAAATTGTTACACAGACTTTCTTTCAAAAGGTGGTGACATTAGTAAGGCAAAGTTTTTCAACAATATTGTCCATAAACCGCTTCTAAAAACTGATCCAAGCAAGTTAATTTTCGAACTAATTCCCCCAATGGAACTTCATCTGCTTATTGGGATAGTAAATCACTTGTTCAAAGCACTAAAAGAAGCATTGCCAGAAGCAGATGAGTGGCCAAAAAGACTCAACATCACAATCCAACCATATTATGGCGAACAATTTGCTGGCAATGATTGCCAAAAACTCCTGAAAAATATTGAAGTGATAGATCAGCTCTTTGAGAACCTAGATTCATCAGTTTTGGCCATCATTGATGCATTGAAAATATTCAGTGCTGTTGTTAGAGCCTGCTTTGGAAAGGTCATTGACAAAGAATATGAAAAAAAAAATTGAAGAATTTCGGACATCTTTTTTAAGTCTAGGATTTTTAAGTGTTACCCCAAAAGTGCACACCGTTTTTTTCACATTGATGATTTTATCAGAATGAAGAAAAAATTCCTTGGTCCTTTCAGTGAACAATCTTTAGAAGCTCTTCATCACGATTTTTCTGTTCAGTGGCAAAGATACAAATATTCAAAATTACATCCACAATATGGAAATTGGCTTGAAAGATGTGTGGTTGAATACAATAGCAAGCACATTAAGGTGAAATATGTCTGTTGCATCTTTAATGAACATTGAAACCTTGCTACTTTAGAATAAGTGTTTGTGACAAAAAAAAATTAACTAAGAAAATACCTATGGATTTATTTAAACTGATTAAAAAATTTATTGATGAGATTAAATCATTTTAAATATTTATTTGTTTAACCTGTGTGTAATTGTATATTATGAAAAAAATCCACAGTAAATAAAACCTATATTATTTAGAATTTTGAAACAGCCTTTGCCAAAGTTTAATTATAGACACTATGTTAACAGTTTTTTTTATTTTGTGATAGTGTTTTAAGTTTAGAAATGATTCAAATTCAAAGAAAAAATGGTGGTTAAAGAAATCTTTTCCATTAAAAGTAAGGTCAAAATGACTGACAAGTTCAAAGTAACAATGATTTCCTATATACATATTGGCTGATGGCTTAATTTTTTATTTTTAAAGCCTCTATGCATAGACGATGCATATCAATTACAGTAATATCAGTTTTATTATTTGTTTCTTATTTTTGAGTGTGTCTTTTGTGGTTTGAGGCTCTCCGGGCGATAAAGAAAGGAACAAAAAAATCCAAAAAATCAAAATCTTTTTTTTTTCCTTGGACGTAAGCAGATGATTTCAGTTTTTTTATTTTTTTAAACATGGGTGCATGGGCTACCAAACCCAATTGGTTTTATTTTTTGAGCATGACTTTTATGTTTTGAGGCTCTCCGGGCAGGTGTGTAATTCAATTTGCTGACCACTTTGCTGACGCTTGATGTCACTAAAAAAAAAAATCAAACCATTAATAGTCAGAGTTGCATTATCAGCATTAGCATAATCTTCTCTAGTAGCTTTAGTTAGTTTACCTTCAAATATCAGATAACTCTCTCTTGGATGAGTATACATATCCTGTGATTCAATGTTAATACCTACAATACCAGGCCTATTTAGTTTGTACTATTATCTGGCTTATATAAGCAACATTCTTATGACCGAATACTTTCATCTTTTAGCGAGACTTCAATAAAATTTAAAATGTTTATTCTTATAATTTCAAGAAAAAAATTTTTAACTCATTTAAAACAAATCAAAAGCAGTGAAAATAATTTTTGTTTTTAATTTACATATACGTTTTGCAAATGTTTAAATTGAATGAGTTTTTTAAAGTTTTTGGTTTTAGCTGTAATCTTGCTGTTGTACAATATCTGAGCTGAGATAATCATTTCTCGCCTTTTTCCATGTTTTTTTTTGATAATTTTCCTACCACTTTCTGAAAGCCATGCTCTATACCTTCAAGTTTTAATACTTCATATCCTTTGAAAGTTACTTCAACAATTTTTATAACAACAGAAGAAGTATTGTATTTTTATATTTATCATTGCAAAGTCCCATTTTTATTCATTATTGAAAAAATGTTTTTTTTTTAAAGTTAAACAATGTTTGGAACAGAATACTTCTTTGATTTATTGGATTTATATGATTCTTTTGGTCTATTAGATATATTCAACTTACATACTAACTTTTTAACATCTATTATTCTCTTCATTTCACAACCATAACATAACATAACGCATAAATATCTATTAAACCTTTTTTTGAATTTATAAACTTTTGTTCGTTAGATACTGCATTGTTGACATTTTTTTCCAAAATACCATTTGCTTTATTATCTATTTCATTAGACAAAGATTATTCCATGGGTATTCCAGCATACTTTTCTGATATAGATTGTGATTTTGTTGTCAACAATTTAGATGCTGCTTTGTCTATCATCTTTTTACCCACGTCTATTGCAACAATTTTACCAACATGTTATGACTTTTTACCTATTCGGTTTGCAGCATCTTTACCAGCACCTAGCGTAGCAGATTAAAGTTAAACTAGATTACAAATCACTGTCTAAAATTAATCTTTGAAGAGCAATGAGGTACTTCAAAATTAAATACTTTAGAAGAGAGTACAAACATAAATAAATATTAAAATTCAATGTCTACTTGTTTCATTTTAAACAAATTAAATGACCATTTAAATTTTGGTCACCGAGAAAGATTTCCACACTTTTTAATTAAATTCATAGTAGTTTAAACGCTATTCAATCAAATATTAAAATCAACCGTCATTGTCAACAGATAAAAATAAGAAGTGATCTTGCTTACTGTTTATTGGTACCAGCGCTCAAAGATTTTTATTTTCAAAAAATTTAAACCAAGCTTCTAGAGAGAATAATATAGCTAATATGTTAATAGTTTATCAATTAAAAACCTATACTGGAATTACGTTTGACAAAGTCATTCTGAGCTAGTTTTATAAATTGACGTGCTTTTTAGATAAGTTTTACAATGAGTTTGATTAGTTCAGACTACTTTTGGCTTTTGAAGTTGCTTATGATTCTAAGCCAGTACAATAATTTTACTACTACGTTTATTCATAGCCTGCGCTCTAAAATGTTCCTTCAATTAACTGTATCTAGAAAACTACAAAAAATAAGTTTCTCTACTCGATTATCCATCAAAAAGTTGTGTCATTTTTAGAAGAGTTTTCTTTTTTTTGGTTTTAGGTTTTCATCGCTGTACTTGTAGATGTTTGATATGTTTTATAGATTTCAGTCGGAATTATTAACTTGGTTGATAAAATTCTAGAAGTTAACATCTCTTTACTTTCTGGATCCCAAACTGAATACAATTCATCAAGAAATATTTTGTCTACTCTTGATTCGCTAGCAATCTTGATCGCTAAAGAACTTAAAGAGTATAACAAAATGGAATATAATGTTTCAAAAAGCAACATTGCATTTAGTATAGGCGTTGTAGAAAGACAAGATGTTTATATTGTCGCATACAAAGATGTTGGAGAAGAAAAAAAAGTTACTATATTTAACACAATACCTGAAACTTGTAAGTTTTTCTAAATTGGGCATTTGCAATTTGTACTTGTAAGATGTTATCGTTATGTCTTCTTATTTTAACAACAAACTAGCTCTAATTTAGTATGTATTTGCGAAACTAAAAAATTTGCATGATAGGTAACCTTGCTTTTTTAAGCGAAATCTACAAACAAAACTACAGTGCAAGTGTTTCTTCCTGGATTATTTTGAAGGACAAATGTTCTTTTATTTATTACAAAAAAAACAAATGTCATCAATTGAAAGATACTCAGTAAAAGATTTTTGTTTATTTAACAGGCATTTTTGTTTATTTAACAGGCATATTCCTGGCAATGCGCTTATTAATGCCTCCAATACCATTTATTCTTTTCTCTATACCAAACCTCATTTTTTCACCATCCATGAGAAACTGTTCATCAAAGATTCAGAGGAGTCACAAAATACTACTAAAATTGGAGTTGCTGTCAGCACTGTTCTTTCTGCAAGTGTTATTAATCAACCTATTAAATATCATACAAACCCAATTTCCATAAAGTTTAAGAAGATTAATCCAAAAAAGTTAGAAGGAAGATTTGATTGCTATTTTTGGAGCGTCACGTATGGTAAGTTTCATAGTTTTGCTAACTTGCTTTCTAAAATAGGTAGAGGATGTAGATATGATAAGAAAAATGTTAATGTTATGCATCAGTTTGGTAATAAAAAATGCAATCCCTAAAAAAATGCGCTTAAAAGTGTATTTTTTCTTGATTATATTTAAAAATATAGATGCGTGGTCAAATATCGGATGCCGCAAATTAAACGAAAGCAGTCTCGAAGTTCATTGCGAATGTAATCATCTCACTAACTTCGCACTTATCCTGGATGTATCACAAAGCAATTATAACCCTCCAGTGCTTAAATGGGTCTCTTGGATTGGATGCACTATTTCGTTAGTGGGATTGTTTTTAACACTCATAAATCTGATATTTTTAAAGTAAGTAAAAACAAGGAACTATTTGACAAAAAATACTTTTAAACAAGCTAATAATTTGTTTTAGAGTATACCATAAGCAAATTATTTGTTCCAAAGTCATTTCTCCCACACGTCAATTCACACGTCAACTGAAGCGTCGCACATGACACAATAATAATGTGGAGCAATTCAACAAGTAAAAGGAAGTTTTTCTTCATTCGTAAAACCGTCTTTGTTATAAGGTTTTGTTTTTTTTTAACTTCCTAATATTCTGTCCAGAAATTCCTTTTATCTTCGGAATCCCTGCAGACTTCTTATGTAGCTCTGCCCATTAATCTTACTGCTAGCTCTTTTTGGTCTATTGTTACCGTTTGCTTTGGGCGTTTCGTGGCAAAACAAAACAAACAGTTTAAATATTTTTTCAAACATCTCAACTTATAAATCATATATAACAATTTACAGATAATTATGACAATATATGTAATAATTCACCATTTTATAAATATTGCAAATTAAAAGATAATTTGACAATTTACATTTATATTGCATGATAATTATTATGATCATGAGAAATTTTTTATGTAATCGACAGTTTATATAATATTGTGAGTGCGGTGGATTTTATTTAAAACTTATATTTTATATTAATGATGTTAAATGTGATTAATGTGACGATGGTGATGCGGATAGAGTGAAGCAGAATAATTTAGACGCGCGATAGGAGCATCAGACTTTTTAATAACAATTTTTAACGCATAAAGCAATAATCAAATTACTAATAATAATAATATTGCCTTACTCAAAATGCAAACAAAAACAAATATACCTACGATTGGTTTTTCATCTCTTATTTATTTTTTTCTTAATCAATATTTTCAATTATTTCTCATCAATATATATATTCTCTTAATATTAACTCATACAAATAACAATACATTAATACTTATAATAACGCATATTGAAAGTTACTCAAATACATTTCCTTACCAAATCCTTCTCATAAATTCCTCTTTGAATTGTCCATAAATTCTTTTCATTAAATTCTCTTTAAATCTTCAAAAATCCTTTTTTTTCATAAAATCCTCTTTTAAAGTTCAAAACTCTCTTTAAAACACTTCATCAAAACCTTCCCGAATCATCTCTCCAAAGAGAGGGCTCCAAAAAAAATCTAAAAAAAAATCTCTCTCAAAAAAATCTAAAAAAATCTTCTCAACCGTTCCTTTTCTATCTGTCCGCAGGTGTTATTTTGAGTTCCCGTCCAGACAATAGATTTCTTTTTTTTCTCTTCAAGTTCGTTCAGTACTTTATTTTCAACTGCTGAGTCATGGTATTCTTTAAAACAAGTTTTACTAGTTTTCTTTTTATTAGTCTTTACATCAGAGTGGCTACAGAACTTTCTAGAACTTTACTAATTAAAATCATATCATTGTGTTTCAATTCATGTTTGCGAAAGCAGTTTTAATCATTAAGGTGAGACTTATTCATTTTTCATGTTATTAGACATATGTGTCCACCTGGTGTTTTTGGTTGACTCGCTCTTTTCATCGTTCGAATGTAGCGTGTTTGAGTCGGGTAAAACTTAAAGATAATGTTTAAACTTTCCTCATCTTCCCTCCCCACAATAATATGACAACTTATATAGCAATTTACATGATAATACGACAATTTTTATAAAAAAATGATAAAGTTATATGATAATAAAACAATGTGTCAAAATATTACAGCAATTCCTTGAACATGGTTTTTGTGAACACTTAAAAAAAGTTGAGGGTCTCTATTTTTAAGGAAACTACGACAAAAGCTTCCAATGAAAATTCTCATTTGCCTGTGCACATCAATATTTTTATTGCTTGTGATATTCCTTGCTGGAGCAAAACGTGGCTCTTCATCTCCGTATTCCTGCCGCATCATGGCAGGAATGTTGCATTACTTTGTGTTGACTACCTTTTGTTGGACAGCTGTTCAGGCAGTAAATTTGTACCACAAGTTTGTGACGAAATACAAAAAAGATGATTCTGTAAAGTTTATGGTTGTATCTTCAGTATTTGCTTGGGGTAAGTTTTTTTTTCTTTTTTTTTCGGAGTATTTTCTGTAGTTGTGTTTCCATTTTCTCATTTAATTATTTTTTAGGATTTCCACTGGTTGCTGTTTTAATTACTGGTGGTACTGCCAACAATTCCTATATCGGTAGTGAGTTGTAAGTTTATATTTTCGAAGGCTGTTAGAACAGTCTTTTTTTATTTAACGCAAAGCTAAAAAAGACAGGATAAACATTTTAATAGTTCTTCTTGATTTTTTAGTAAACTAGCTTTTTAGTAAACTAACTTTTAAATGCATTCGTTTTGTTGCAGTTTATCAGTTAATTAGTTTGTAATTTTTAGCTGTATCATCCAAGGAAACTACTTTTATCTTGGTTTGCTAACACCTGTGGCTGTAATCTTGTTAATAAACTTTTTCGTTTTCATGCTGGTGATGATTGAAATAAAAAAACATCACACGAAAGGAAATGATTACAAAAGCATCCTTCACTCGTGTCGTATTGCATTTACATGCAGTGCCTCATTTGGTTTAACATGGGTTTTCGCAGTTGGTAGGTTGTTAGAAAGTTTTCCTATTGTCATAAAAATTTCTTTTAATTGTGGAGTTATTAGTTCCATAGCTTAAGTATTTTACGCTCTCGATTTTAGGCTGCATGGAGTACACTTTCCAAATACTTTTTGTCATACTCAACAGCTTGCAGGGTTTCTTTTTATTTATACTGTATATTGTTCGAAATCCTGATGTTCGGACTGAGTGGCGTCATTTAATAGAAGGGATAAGGAATCAACATAGCAGGAAAAATTGTCTTGACAATGGAATTAATAACAAAGGTAAGCTTTTGTAGAGAGTAAAAAAGTCTAACAAAACTGTTTCAGCTTTTAAATGGAAAGTTTAAACACCTAATTACAACGTTCGTTTTTTTTTTTAATATTCTTTTTAATTATCAGGTTTTATTTCGGAACCATCAAAGAATAGTTTTAGCTCAACTTGCAGTGATGTGACTTAATTGAAGACCGAATTTATTAAAATGTTACAGACGCAGATAAGACGCACATTGTTCAACGCGAAGAAAACTGGACACTCGGCAAAAAAGCATGCAAACATTCGTTTTGAAATATAATGTTGATTTGTATAGATTTTTTCCATATTAATGTTAAGTTGAATAAAAAATTTAAAAGAAACTCTGTTATTCTTTTTAACTTGTAGGTATTTTTAACAGATTCCAACGGGAAGGATTCAAACAACAACTGTAGCACCGGTTCACGTTATGAATTTTTACCTTCATTTGTTAATTATTTAATTCAAACTCCTGTCCCTCATTAGTGCTTTATTTTAAATTATGCTTATGTACCTTGATGCCTGTATTTTAAACAGAGGCATATTGGTTTGTAAGCAGCAAATTTATTTACCAGAAAAAGGATCAGATTTCCAGAAAATGACTTGCATCATATGATGAAGTTGGGATTTTTTAGTTAATGTTGTCATGAGATTGTGTTTTAGCTAATTCACATACTACGTGGTAGTTACATTGATTTTAACCAACCAAAGAATAACGGCAGCCAATAATCACCGTAATTAATAACAACAGCTGCAATAACAATCCATTAAAGGTTGCGATTCCTTCAAAAGTAAATAAAAAGACATCAACAATTTAAAAATAAATCGATGCCTAATTTTATTTAAATATTTTTGAAATTTTTAATTAAGCAATAATTTTTCAATTAAAAAAATTGAACAATTATTGCTTAATTAAAAGCAATAATTGTTCAATTTTTTAAAATAAACATTTCTTTTATTTAGTATCGGTTTAACGCAATATCTGCAAGCCTCATAAATCGACAATTGAAGGAATTATTTATTTGATTGGATTTAACTTTGAAAGGTAGAGGAGCTTTGAAGCCTGTTCACAGAAGAGCCCTATGGCTGTTTTCTTCATTTTTTCAATTTTTTCTTTTTCAGAGAGTTCTTGTAACTTGTTTATATCTCTCAGGAGTTCCTCCTTCTATTCCTAATTCCAAAATAGTAGTGTCTGTTAGCTACCTAGATGCCCGGAAATTATCACTAAACTGCTAATGCAAAGACAGAAAACAACTTGGCGTTCCACATCGCTGTCAGACGAACAAAAACTAGTTACTGTAAAGATATTAACAAGCTTCTACTTACCTAAAGCGAATTTTTATAAAAATATCTACTCTACAAATCGAATTGGGCTGATTGATCTAGAGGTGATCCAAGTTTCATCTTTCTATTGTTAAAGAGCCCTATAATCTGTTGAATTTAAAGAGTTGTTGTATCCTATAATCGAAGAAATTGTTAAGGCCTGCTTTTAAATCTTTAACTGAAAAGAAAAACGAAAAAGAAAGTTCGATCATAGAGTTAAAAAATCTTCTTTCTCCTTTTTTCCACTTTTTTGATTTTAATTTAACTTCCCACGAGGAGATTCCTCTTTGGAAGTCAAAAATGACGATACCACTTGATCAGCTCCAATTGGATTAGCACCCGCTATGTCTCTTAAGTTTTTTTGTCTACTTCCAGGAGAATAATAGTGAGGAAGCCCACGAAAAATGATTGACAAGCATTTTGTACAACGTTTTTCAAATCAAACAATCAGAAATGATACACATGATGGATTTACAAATTCCCCCTGCCTCCTCTGTCTTAATCAAGAGCAGAATAACAATCCAAAAAATACTGAATCGTGAAAGAGTTTTTAAACTTAGTATTCCCTAACTTAAAAATAGTGGTCTTGACTAAAGTTTAGTAATCATAAAATCCTGATTTTACTCTCATTGAATTTTTATCAAAGCATTTGGATTGTTAGAATAAATAGGATTTTCCTAAGGTGATGAAAAGGTGCCAACTTTAGCAGTTATTGATTGTAAAGGTCATTCTACCAATTACTAAACTTATAGTTAACTTGTAATTTACTTTTTACAGTGTCAATCTCTTTTTTTTTTTTAAATTTATAATCTTGCAAACTGATAACATTCTCACGTTATGATCATGAAATGAATAAATGGTTAAATGGTTCTAAACAGGTTAGTGAAATAGACTGTTGTCAAATTTAGTAACTATAAGTTAAATTTAAACATTTATGCATTTGGATGTCACTAATGGTGCTTTAACTAAGAACAACATGGGATGATAACATAAATCATGCAAGATGATAAAGAGCTTGATGTTTGATACCTTTTGAGTAAGTAATTACTTTCATTTAGGTTTCCACGTTTTATTTTGATAAGCTCTAATAGGTTTTGAAAGAGGAGACTTCACTTAGCAAAACTGCCAATTGATAGTTGTTTTTTTTTGTGCGTTTGAAACTGCCTTGTAATTCAGAGCTCATTAACAATTTTTTTTTTAAAGCAGACACGTATATATAATTTGCTTTTTGTCATAATGCAGAGCAACAAAACGTTATAATGCAACCTGCTCTTCAAATGTCGCTGTTAATGGCATCTGAGTTAAATTTTAAACTTCTTGAATTCCATTACTTTGCAGTTACTTGATCATGCCGAAGCAAGTGTGCCATTGTCTTCAAAAATTAGCAAACCAGTTTTACCAGCAACAAGTATTATTACCAACTTGATATGTTAGTTGAGAAGATGAAGATTATGATCGGGTTTTCTTTTTTACGGGCCATTATGTCATCAGAATCTACCTGTTTCTTGATCTAATTTAAGAAAATTATACTTTTCCATCATTCCAATCAAATAAAAGGTATTATAACGGCATAAAATAAAATCATTAAGTTTCAAGATATTGATTTTAAACTTATGTTGCTTTTTTTTTTTTTTCAAACTTGGGCTAAACATATTTAAACTTCTTACTTTTTAGAAAGCAATCTTCATTCAAATTTTTTAAAAAACTTATTGAAAGTATCATTAACGTTACGACTCCAAAAGTTGAGTATATTATCACTATATAAAATCTGATCACTTAAATGTTCTTTGCAAACAAGATTTAGCTGTTAGTCTGTATACAACTGTTTCTTTTCCATTGCATGACGACTTTCCGTGACTTGTGGAAAAAACGTCCACTCTGCATCAATATTGAATTAAATTTTATGACTAAAATTTTTTATAGCAACATTTTTGTGATTTTTATATTGTGTAGCACCACCATCTAAAAATAGTTTTGTTTTAGTTATTTTTAAGTGAGAACTTCTTACACAAAACAAGTTTTATAATAACTGTTCTCTGTATCAAAGAAGAATACTCCATTTCATTTAATTAAAAAAAAAAAATACTATGAAAGTTGCATCCAATTTTGATGAAAGAATAAAAGTTGCATCCAATTTTGATCCAATGATAACTTTGAATTTCATTTTGAACGACAAATGCAGAGCTTATCAAGCTATGCAAGATTCATTTTTTTAATTTTTCTTTCAAACATTTTGTTTAACACTTGGTGATATAAGAGTTTTATACCTGTCATTATGTCTTTGTGTCAATATGTCTTTTTTGCTTCACACAGCATCCCTTTGTATCAGTAGTTTTCCATCGAATAGATTTCCTTCATGTAATCGTAATGTTTTAAATCCAGGAATACTTTTAAAGAATATACTCTTTGACAACTTTGGCTTGTATGAATCACGCACTCATTTTAATTTAGATTGCATACATTGCTCTCAAATTAATTCTTTGAAAGTAAACCCCATTTGATTGGATTTACAAACGAAATTGTATTTTGGTGAAAGGCACAGATAAAAACTGAATGGGTTCCAGATGACCCTGGTGTAACATACCATTTCGTCTATTGACAAGTAAAACTCATTAAGTGCAATTAGCTGCAGTGTCACTTAATGAGTTTTACTTGTCAATGGACGACTTGCGTTTTAAACTACAAAACTTTGAAAAACCAATTTTTCGGTCGGAAACTTTGTTTTGAATGCTATATGCAAGTTTTTTAGGGTTTATTGTACAAAAAATTTGTGCATTTGATGGTTTAAGCAATTTTTTTTGGTCTTTAATTCCCGCCATTCGCTTAAGTAACTCGTCATCATGATAAAAAACCGGCTTCTTTTAACGTTGTTTCACATACCCATTTTATTAGATTGATTGAAAAAATAGCTATTTTTTTGAAGTCTTGTGCTATAAGTGTTATTGATTTTGTTAAGTCACAGTATTCAGCAGCGTACTTTCTGGACCAAGACATTAAAGTCAGTGTTAGCAGTTAAGTTTGGTTATATCTATCTGATTTTTTTTTTCATATTAAATGGCCTAAATAAATTTATACATATTTATTTAGCATTACTTTTATCACTTGTAACTTATAAAGATCGCGGTGATTTCTGTCTCAGTTCTGTATCACTAACAATATACATGTGCACTGTGTATATGTGCAAGAGATTTTTTTTCAGTTTAAAGTTTTGTTCGAATGCTTTGTTTATATTTTTTAGCTTATTTTTTGCTATAGAAAGACGTTGGTGTTTCGGAATTCTGTGAAATTTTATCGGTGAATATTTTTCAAAAGTAATGTGTATCTCTTTCTTTAATGTTGTTTAACTCCAATTGCATACTTAAGAAATCGATTTCGTTTTTACTTTAAGAAAAATATTTTCTTCTTAAAACGTAATGACTTCTTCTTCATACTTTGCAGTTCTCAGATTGACTATTTTGTAATTATTTCTCTCGGATATCTGAAAATCAAACCATTCTGAAATGCATGATGACATTTAGAATTTTTGAGGTGGAAATACCCGTAGTTCTTAACAGCTTTCATAGCAAAATTTTATGCCTTTAAACGTGTCGGTTGATAAACTCTCCTTGTCTTCTGCCGCAAAAACATATATATAATTGACTTAAAAAAATCATTTGGATAGAGTTTTTATAAACGAAAATATCTTTTTAAAGTTGTTCAATCAATGCCAAACTTGCAAACTAATACATTCAGTAGTCTATTTTTTAAACTTTACATTTGCTTTCAATAATTACTTTGGTGCAGCAGGTCTATCTATCTTTCTTTTATCATTTTACGAACCATTTCGAGAATTGATTGAAATTAAAACATAACAAAAAGTTGAATTTAACATAATTGTTTTTAATAATCATTTTACAAAATATTTGTTTTAAATATAAATCTTTAAAATGGTTTAAAATGTTAAAATGGTTCAAAAAGTTAAAAGCTATACTTTGATTGTGAAAGGGACCGTGATTTGATTAGTACGGAGATATATTTAGTCTTCGCGAAATATAGTCGCTTTGTTAGATGTTTGGTTGTTTATGATTTGATTATTTGGTTGCTCTCAGTGTTGTGTGGGTGTGCGTGGTTCACTAAAGGTTCGTATGTAGTTCTTATAACGGTAGGCAACTTTTAACTTTTTTACCTACATAAAATTTAACAAGTTAATCTTAATACAATTAACAAGGATAAAATAATTCTTCAATCAAAATATGAATTAAAATGGTACTTTCTAATGGTCTTTCACTTCTTATTTAATAAGTACTCTAAAATATTTTATTGAAGTATATTCTTTACAAACACATAAAATATCATACAACCAAGTCAATCAAAAATATTCTCTAATCACTAACGAGCTCATGGCCAAATTGTCAATGAATACTAGGGCTATTTTATTTTAAAAATATATAACTTGTTTGAGAACATCCCTTTATTTTTTTATTTTTCTGTACTTAATTTTTTCAAATATCTTTTCTCTTTTTCCAAAACCTCTTTTCTAAAAAATCTCCAAAAAAATCTTTCTATCAATTCTCAAATAAAATCTTCTCAGATTTTCTTAACCGTTCATTTCCCATTCGTCCGCAGATATTTTATAAATCAGGTGTTGTTCCACCATAGAAATTGAATTTTATCTTCATTTAGTGATTTTTTTTCGAATTCTGAATCATTATTCTCAAAAACAGATTTTACCAGTTATGTTTTGATGGACTTTTTTTCATATTGGTCTCCACTTTTAAAAATCATTACTAGCTACAGAACTTAAACTATTATCATTATATCAGTGTAGTTACAATTGATATTCTGGTCGTTCATACAAAAACATTTTAAACTTTAATAGTGTAATTGTGTTGTTTTTCATGCAGTTGTACATGTGTACGAATACGTTATACGTTTGAGTGGAATAAAACTTACAAATTTTGTTTATAATTTCTTTTGTTTTCCATTCTCACACTTGTATATAATATTTTTAAATAAAAGATTTCAGGTAGCAAATGTTTATTAGTTTTCGACGTCACGCATGATGGGGCCAAAAATATTAGTAGACATTTTAGGAGTGAGTCCCAAAGATGTTAGGGGAAATTATTTTCAATAACATTTGATTGCGTCTTAATGTATTTGTAGAAAATTAAAAGATAAAGTATGAGTTCAAAATTTAAATAAATTTAATTACTTTAAAAGACAATAAGTTCTTAATGCATATATTAACAATATGCAGTAAGCATATTGCTAATATATGTATTAAGAATTTATTGTTAAAGTTTTACGTCAATCTAGAGTAAAAAGTCAGTTTCTATCATTACGCGACCAATTACACAAACCATTCACGCACCATCTACAAACCATATAAGAACCATACGCAAATTAAAATAATACAATTCCACGAGAGACATGCATCCAAACACTTAAGGAAAGGCAATCTAATAGAATAAACACGTGGCATTCTTAGCATACGTAAGAAAACAAATCCTTAACAAAACCAGAAACTATAAATAAGAAAAATAGCACCCCTCAAAATATTAACTTGAAAAGAAGTCTAAGTAATTTATTTTTAGTATTAAAACTTATGAGCAATGGAGAATCTATTATCACATTAAATCATTTTTTAATTTCCTATTCAAAAAAGCAGAAAGGTGAGTAGAGTCAAGAAAACTTCAAATGGTACATGGACAGCTTTCTTAAAATAAAAAAAACTCCAAACAAAAAAAAACTAAAAAATTTAGCAAATGAGTTTGTGAAGTAATTTATTCGAAGAAAAGTAGGAATAAAACAATGTAGCATTCCTTAAGATTATTTGTTTACTTTAAACCGATGTTAATATTCAAAACGTATGAGTTATAAAATGTGTCAATAAGTCGTATGTGTTTTAGAGAACTGTTGACAAAGTAACTTTACTAAACTAAATTTGGAGATGATATTGAAAATTTTCATGTCTAGTTTTAAGGTGAAAGTGAGTAAACACTTTCTTGCCATAATTAATTCTGAAATGAACATATTTTTGAGAAATTTGAACACATTTCATTATTTTTAAGAAAACTCGCTCTGGCAATTGTAAATGACTAATTGTTTCACTATAATTTAACCCATCAACGATGAATCTGAATGTCAAGAAGCACAAGACAAATATGTCATCAGTGTTATTGAATATGATTTTGTAATTAAAGGGTGTAGTAGCAATATGTTAGCTTTTTCTAACTACTAGACTTACAAAACTTTACAGTTGATATTGATGACAAATGCGACGATTAACATCATTCCCATCTGAGAATACTTCTGATCACTGATGGACAGCTCTTTAAACAATTTGGAAGCTTTTTTTTATTGTTCAAATCTGAGAGCTTTAAGTCTTTCTTCCCAAGAGTCTTCCCAAGAGTCACTCTCATGGTCCTTTCCTCAACTTTGAGTTGTGTTATTGTTGTTTAATATTAAACTATTAATATTTACAGTATATTGTATTGAATATAAGATACTCATTAAATCATAATTTTTTATCATCCTTGATGAAGAACTCTCATCACCTTGCGTGGCCAAATATCTGAATAGTAAAATTCTTTCTAAATGGCATTTACAATTTCGACCAAAATGTTGCTGCCGCATTTGTGTTAGTTTTGTATTTTATGTACTTTTTTTTTATTTTCTCTACTTCTTATAATTTACGTATAAATTTCTATTACTTCTTTTTTTTTTTTCTTTTCCTCTACTTATTATTTCCTCTTTAATTCTTTTAAATATTTTTTTACTTTAATTTTCTTTTACTATTTTTAATGTATAGAGTATACTATCAATATAGGATATCCTTTTTGGGCAACCAGCCTTTAGCCCCACTATTGTTTTTCTTATGTTAATCTGATTTCAAAAATTAATTTTTTTAATGTGATTTCAGAACTTAATTTGATTTCACTTGGTACAATATCAAAGTTTTCTTTGAAGAAGTTCTCACAATAACATAGATAACATAATATTAAATAAACTTCTTAAACAAATATAAAAGAAGCAGCCTACGTGTTTCTATTTTTGTTTCTGAGTTGACAGAATAAAGAAGGAATCCATAAAACTCTTCTACAACCCTTTTTTGGAAAGTTAATGAAATCATACTCTTTAAAACTATTTTTTTTTAGCCAAAAGACAAATAACAAAAATGACAAAATAAGACTTAGAGAAATAATGTAAAAAACTTCTTAACGGATAATCCCGCTTTTAAATATAAAAAATAGAAAAAAACATAATTTTCAATAAAGTAATATATACATAACGTAATAACCAAACTTACAAAATCAAAAGTGATACAAAAATAAATTTTGTATTGGACTATAATTGTTGCATTAAACCCCAAAAACGCTCTAAAATAAACAGAATGTAGTATTTGCGCTACCCGTGTTTAACCAAAAACGAATAAAAAAGGCAAAATGAAACTGTGCTAACATATTTAGAACAGTTTTACATGTATTTTAAATAGAACAGATTGGTTTTTAAAATTTTAGGTCTTGGGACCTGTACGCTGAATTTGATAATAGGATAGAGGGAATTGTTTAGAAAGATTAATTAGCTGGTTTTATTTTTTTACTAATTTTTTCCTTGACTAGTTAAATTTCTTTTCCACTTAAAACATACATACCAGACTACAGCAGTTCACGTCATAGATAAAAATCTACAGCAATTCCAGCGTGACAAACTTTACTTTTGGGAAACAATCTTAAATTATTCAATTGAAAGGATCGTTGGAATTTTGTGCTGTGCCATCAAGACTTTTTGGAAATTTAGTCTAGTTTACAATCAAATTTAGTCTAGTATACAATCTCTAAGAGAAGATCAGGATATGGCTCGTAGATGTAATGACATTACTTTTTTCGCTGTTGATTTTCCACCAACTACTTGTTGGCCGATGTGGGAGGTACCAATTGTTAACCTTAGAAGATGCGACATGAACACGTGGAGAGAGCGCTGCTGACTTCAACTAAATAACCAGTATTCTATTTTATTTTTACGCAAACGAAGTTTTCTAATCTATCAATTTTTACATCTATCTCCCACTGGGTATCAGCAATAGAATATAATTTATCAAGGTACTTACTTAAAGAGCATCTCCTGCATATTCATTTATCACCTCAACATCTAAAATTTTTCCACTGTCCATTATGAGTACTCCAAATATACCATTCAATGAGAAAAACCACTAACGCTGCCACGTACCGTCCTATGTTACACCAATATTCAAAATCTCATCATCATTTTGAAAGTGCTGTCTTAAATCGCCGACAGAATCAGCTATTACTTCCTATCAGATTCTCTCTGTAATGTTAGCTATTTTCCAAAGTTTATCCCAGATTTTTTGAACCATTTGTTTTCACATACTCAGGAAAATCATACATCTTTCAATTCCAGAATGTTATATTCCAAGAGTTTTCATTATATGTTATATTCTGGTATTTATTAATAGATTTATACTTTGAACAAAGAAATGAAAGTTCACAAGGAAGTGTTCGCTTTTTGCTTTTAATTTCGATTATTGTTTAAGTTGTTTGAAACCAAGTTGGGCAGCTCGAAACGCTAATAACGTCAGACAAAATAACTTTACATTAGTTTATAAACTCCCACATCATTGCTTTTGATATGAGCATACTTTTATGATGTTGAGCTGAAAAACGCTTCAAAGTTGTGAAAGTAAGAGCTAGGAGAATCGAAAATGTCGGTGGACACATAAAGATAGAGGGTTTACTATATTTACAACTTCTCTGCCTCGTAGCACCTTCCGATCAAATACCCTTCATTTTTCTCTTCATTTAGTTCATACTTTAACTTTATACAAGTATATGGAGTTAAAGTATGCTTAAAAAAAGACTTAAAACTTTCAACAGCAAAATGAAATAAATATTGAACTGAAATTCAACAAAAATAAAATTTTCCTTTACAAAGGAGAAAAAGGTTCTATAAGGATTTTTCGCTACACAACTCATTTTTTTAGGAATAGGACTAGCACAACTTTGAGAGCTAAATATTTTTTAGGCATTATAACAATAGCTATTAAATTTAAAACAGGTTAGAAAAAATAGATATTGTTTTTTTTATTCAAAGTTTAGTAAGTTAAGCAGAGTTTAGATTTAGCTAACGCAAAATTTTTTATCCTGTACGAGATTTACATAAAATTTATTGCGCTATAATTAAAATTATTTTGAGAAAATTTATCCATCCGACTGATAATACGACTTTTAAACCGGCCTTCTATTTTTTTTCCGATTTCAGCAGGATAATTAAGGTGTAATTAAGTAGAACATGCCCTTTAAAATTGCTTTCACCACAAAGATAATTTTCCGTTTTTCAATTTAGGTCTAAAAAAATATAGGGTAACTCTGTAATTCGGACAATGCAGGTTTTATTTGGACACTCAACGTATCACTGCCAATAGAACTAATTTAGTACATTGACATGTTTTAGTAATTTAGGTGTTAAATTGAATGAGGAAATTAATTCTATCTGTTTTCTGCATGGTATTCTAAGTTTATCAAAATGTACCAAACTCTTATATGTATTTTTGTTTAAATATTCGGTCATACCATATTTCTTTTGTAAAGCAAAGCAAGTTGAATATTTTCAGTACATCTATATATATCCGCCTGCTTTATAATGAGCGATAAAGGGCGAGACTTCCAGTTACACTAATAATAAGCTTGATAAGAAACTCATCTAGCTGCATTTAATAAGGACACCTATACGTGAAAGTAACTTGGAAACTCTCTAATTAGCAAAAACACTGATTAAAAGTAACATGGAGATGTTTGTAGACAAACAGTGGTCTAATAGCCTAGATGAATAACGTGGACATTATGAGCAAATAATTTTATTTATTGTCCTTTTTGTTTCAACGATTCGGGCCCAGAAATTTTTAACTAGATGCCTAAAGGAAAGTCTTGATTTACAAAACAATACTTCTGCAAATATATTTTAGTTCTGCTTCTGTAAAAACGACTTGAGTAAATGTTGATTAATCGCTTGTGTCGAAATTACAATATCAGCTCAAGTGCTCAATTAACAAGCAATCTTATTTGGGGACTTTAAGTTTATAAGGAATTGAGTTATTTTGAAATTAA